>NW_027489263.1:60000-62069 GCF_050948215.1 Halictus rubicundus | reverse complement strand
TGTGCTACTCCGTCGACAAAACTCTGGAAATTTTTCTAAGTCCCACCGCTAAGAGGAAACTTTTTCCGTATCGGTCCTAGACGATTTTCGACGTGATATCACTGTAATATAGACGGTTTCTAACAATATATATCATAACACCAAACTCGCTACAATTATTATTTATCGAGTTATTAGCAAATAATGGACGGATGTGCTACTCCGTCGGACGTTCGACGAAAATTTTTCTAAGTCCCACCGCCAAGAGGAAACTTTTTCCCTATCGGTCCTAGACGATTTTCGACGTGATATCACTGTAATATAGACGGTTTCTAACAATATATATCATAACACCAAACTCGCTACAATTATTATTTATCGAGTTATTAGCAAATAATGGACGGATGTGCTACTCCGTCGACAAAACTCTGGAAATTTTTCTAAGTCCCACCGCCAAGAGGAAACTTTTTCCCTATCGGTCCTAGACGATTTTCGACGTGATATCACTGTAATATAGACGGTTTCTAACAATATATATCATAACACCAAACTCGCTACAATTATTATTTATCGAGTTATTAGCAAATAATGGACGGATGTGCTACTCCGTCGACAAAACTCTGGAAATTTTTCTAAGTCCCACCGCCAAGAGGAAACTTTTTCCCTATCGGTCCTAGACGATTTTCGACGTGATATCACTGTAATATAGACGGTTTCTAACAATATATATCATAACACCAAACTCGCTACAATTATTATTTATCGAGTTATTAGCAAATAATGGACGGATGTGCTACTCCGTCGACAAAACTCTGGAAATTTTTCTAAGTCCCACCGCTAAGAGGAAACTTTTTCCGTATCGGTCCTAGACGATTTTCGACGTGATATCACTGTAATATAGACGGTTTCTAACAATATATATCATAACACCAAACTCGCTACAATTATTATTTATCGAGTTATTAGCAAATAATGGACGGATGTGCTACTCCGTCGACAAAACTCTGGAAATTTTTCTAAGTCCCACCGCCAAGAGGAAACTTTTTCCCTATCGGTCCTAGACGATTTTCGACGTGATATCACTGTAATATAGACGGTTTCTAACAATATATATCATAACACCAAACTCGCTACAATTATTATTTATCGAGTTATTAGCAAATAATGGACGGATGTGCTACTCCGTCGGACGTTCGACGAAAATTTTTCTAAGTCCCACCGCCAAGAGGAAACTTTTTCCCTATCGGTCCTAGACGATTTTCGACGTGATATCACTGTAATATAGACGGTTTCTAACAATATATATCATAACACCAAACTCGCTACAATTATTATTTATCGAGTTATTAGCAAATAATGGACGGATGTGCTACTCCGTCGGACGTTCGACGAAAATTTTTCTAAGTCCCACCGCCAAGAGGAAACTTTTTCCGTATCGGTCCTAGACGATTTTCGACGTGATATCACTGTAATATAGACGGTTTCTAACAATATATATCATAACACCAAACTCGCTACAATTATTATTTATCGAGTTATTAGCAAATAATGGACGGATGTGCTACTCCGTCGGACGTTCGACGAAAATTTTTCTAAGTCCCACCGCCAAGAGGAAACTTTTTCCCTATCGGTCCTAGACGATTTTCGACGTGATATCACTGTAATATAGACGGTTTCTAACAATATATATCATAACACCAAACTCGCTACAATTATTATTTATCGAGTTATTAGCAAATAATGGACGGATGTGCTACTCCGTCGACAAAACTCTGGAAATTTTTCTAAGTCCCACCGCCAAGAGGAAACTTTTTCCCTATCGGTCCTAGACGATTTTCGACGTGATATCACTGTAATATAGACGGTTTCTAACAATATATATCATAACACCAAACTCGCTACAATTATTATTTATCGAGTTATTAGCAAATAATGGACGGATGTGCTACTCCGTCGACAAAACTCTGGAAATTTTTCTAAGTCCCACCGCCAAGAGGAAACTTTTTCCGTATCGGTCCTAGACGATTTTCGACGTGATATCACTGTAATATAGACGGTTTCTAACAATATATATCATAACACCAAACTCG
>NW_027489263.1:37500-45000 GCF_050948215.1 Halictus rubicundus | reverse complement strand
ACGGATGTGCTACTCCGTCGGACGTTCGACGAAAATTTTTCTAAGTCCCACCGCCAAGAGGAAACTTTTTCCCTATCGGTCCTAGACGATTTTCGACGTGATATCACTGTAATATAGACGGTTTCTAACAATATATATCATAACACCAAACTCGCTACAATTATTATTCATCGAGTTATTAGCAAATAATGGACGGATGTGCTACTCCGTCGACAAAACTCTGGAAATTTTTCTAAGTCCCACCGCTAAGAGGAAACTTTTTCCGTATCGGTCCTAGACGATTTTCGACGTGATATCACTGTAATATAGACGGTTTCTAACAATATATATCATAACACCAAACTCGCTACAATTATTATTTATCGAGTTATTAGCAAATAATGGACGGATGTGCTACTCCGTCGGACGTTCGACGAAAATTTTTCTAAGTCCCACCGCCAAGAGGAAACTTTTTCCCTATCGGTCCTAGACGATTTTCGACGTGATATCACTGTAATATAGACGGTTTCTAACAATATATATCATAACACCAAACTCGCTACAATTATTATTCTTCGAGTTATTAGCAAATAATGGACGGATGTGCTACTCCGTCGGACGTTCGACGAAAATTTTTCTAAGTCCCACCGCCAAGAGGAAACTTTTTCCCTATCGGTCCTAGACGATTTTCGACGTGATATCACTGTAATATAGACGGTTTCTAACAATATATATCATAACACCAAACTCGCTACAATTATTATTCATCGAGTTATTAGCAAATAATGGACGGATGTGCTACTCCGTCGACAAAACTCTGGAAATTTTTCTAAGTCCCACCGCTAAGAGGAAACTTTTTCCGTATCGGTCCTAGACGATTTTCGACGTGATATCACTGTAATATAGACGGTTTCTAACAATATATATCATAACACCAAACTCGCTACAATTATTATTTATCGAGTTATTAGCAAATAATGGACGGATGTGCTACTCCGTCGGACGTTCGACGAAAATTTTTCTAAGTCCCACCGCCAAGAGGAAACTTTTTCCCTATCGGTCCTAGACGATTTTCGACGTGATATCACTGTAATATAGACGGTTTCTAACAATATATATCATAACACCAAACTCGCTACAATTATTATTTATCGAGTTATTAGCAAATAATGGACGGATGTGCTACTCCGTCGACAAAACTCTGGAAATTTTTCTAAGTCCCACCGCCAAGAGGAAACTTTTTCCGTATCGGTCCTAGACGATTTTCGACGTGATATCACTGTAATATAGACGGTTTCTAACAATATATATCATAACACCAAACTCGCTACAATTATTATTTATCGAGTTATTAGCAAATAATGGACGGATGTGCTACTCCGTCGGACGTTCGACGAAAATTTTTCCAAGTCCCACCGCCAAGAGGAAACTTTTTCCCTATCGGTCCTAGACGATTTTCGACGTGATATCACTGTAATATAGACGGTTTCTAACAATATGTATCATAACACCAAACTCGCTACAATTATTATTTATCGAGTTATTAGCAAATAATGGACGGATGTGCTACTTCGTCGGACGTTCGACGAAAATTTTTCTAAGTCCCACCGCCAAGAGGAAACTTTTTCCCTATCGGTCCTAGACGATTTTCGACGTGATATCACTGTAATATAGACGGTTTCTAACAATATATATCATAACACCAAACTCGCTACAATTATTATTTATCGAGTTATTAGCAAATAATGGACGGATGTGCTACTCCGTCGACAAAACTCTGGAAATTTTTCTAAGTCCCACCGCCAAGAGGAAACTTTTTCCCTATCGGTCCTAGACGATTTTCGACGTGATATCACTGTAATATAGACGGTTTCTAACAATATATATCATAACACCAAACTCGCTACAATTATTATTTATCGAGTTATTAGCAAATAATGGACGGATGTGCTACTCCGTCGACAAAACTCTGGAAATTTTTCTAAGTCCCACCGCTAAGAGGAAACTTTTTCCGTATCGGTCCTAGACGATTTTCGACGTGATATCACTGTAATATAGACGGTTTCTAACAATATATATCATAACACCAAACTCGCTACAATTATTATTTATCGAGTTATTAGCAAATAATGGACGGATGTGCTACTCCGTCGGACGTTCGACGAAAATTTTTCTAAGTCCCACCGCTAAGAGGAAACTTTTTCCGTATCGGTCCTAGACGATTTTCGACGTGATATCACTGTAATATAGACGGTTTCTAACAATATATATCATAACACCAAACTCGCTACAATTATTATTTATCGAGTTATTAGCAAATAATGGACGGATGTGCTACTCCGTCGGACGTTCGACGAAAATTTTTCTAAGTCCCACCGCCAAGAGGAAACTTTTTCCGTATCGGTCCTAGACGATTTTCGACGTGATATCACTGTAATATAGACGGTTTCTAACAATATATATCATAACACCAAACTCGCTACAATTATTATTTATCGAGTTATTAGCAAATAATGGACGGATGTGCTACTCCGTCGGACGTTCGACGAAAATTTTTCTAAGTCCCACCGCTAAGAGGAAACTTTTTCCGTATCGGTCCTAGACGATTTTCGACGTGATATCACTGTAATATAGACGGTTTCTAACAATATGTATCATAACACCAAACTCGCTACAATTATTATTTATCGAGTTATTAGCAAATAATGGACGGATGTGCTACTCCGTCGACAAAACTCTGGAAATTTTTCTAAGTCCCACCGCTAAGAGGAAACTTTTTCCGTATCGGTCCTAGACGATTTTCGACGTGATATCACTGTAATATAGACGGTTTCTAACAATATATATCATAACACCAAACTCGCTACAATTATTATTTATCGAGTTATTAGCAAATAATGGACGGATGTGCTACTCCGTCGGACGTTCGACGAAAATTTTTCTAAGTCCCACCGCCAAGAGGAAACTTTTTCCCTATCGGTCCTAGACGATTTTCGACGTGATATCACTGTAATATAGACGGTTTCTAACAATATATATCATAACACCAAACTCGCTACAATTATTATTTATCGAGTTATTAGCAAATAATGGACGGATGTGCTACTCCGTCGGACGTTCGACGAAAATTTTTCTAAGTCCCACCGCCAAGAGGAAACTTTTTCCCTGTCGGTCCTAGACGATTTTCGACGTGATATCACTGTAATATAGACGGTTTCTAACAATATATATCATAACACCAAACTCGCTACAATTATTATTTATCGAGTTATTAGCAAATAATGGACGGATGTGCTACTCCGTCGACAAAACTCTGGAAATTTTTCTAAGTCCCACCGCTAAGAGGAAACTTTTTCCGTATCGGTCCTAGACGATTTTCGACGTGATATCACTGTAATATAGACGGTTTCTAACAATATATATCATAACACCAAACTCGCTACAATTATTATTTATCGAGTTATTAGCAAATAATGGACGGATGTGCTACTCCGTCGGACGTTCGACGAAAATTTTTCTAAGTCCCACCGCCAAGAGGAAACTTTTTCCGTATCGGTCCTAGACGATTTTCGACGTGATATCACTGTAATATAGACGGTTTCTAACAATATATATCATAACACCAAACTCGCTACAATTATTATTTATCGAGTTATTAGCAAATAATGGACGGATGTGCTACTCCGTCGGACGTTCGACGAAAATTTTTCTAAGTCCCACCGCCAAGAGGAAACTTTTTCCCTATCGGTCCTAGACGATTTTCGACGTGATATCACTGTAATATAGACGGTTTCTAACAATATATATCATAACACCAAACTCGCTACAATTATTATTTATCGAGTTATTAGCAAATAATGGACGGATGTGCTACTCCGTCGACAAAACTCTGGAAATTTTTCTAAGTCCCACCGCCAAGAGGAAACTTTTTCCCTATCGGTCCTAGACGATTTTCGACGTGATATCACTGTAATATAGACGGTTTCTAACAATATATATCATAACACCAAACTCGCTACAATTATTATTTATCGAGTTATTAGCAAATAATGGACGGATGTGCTACTCCGTCGACAAAACTCTGGAAATTTTTCTAAGTCCCACCGCCAAGAGGAAACTTTTTCCGTATCGGTCCTAGACGATTTTCGACGTGATATCACTGTAATATAGACGGTTTCTAACAATATATATCATAACACCAAACTCGCTACAATTATTATTTATCGAGTTATTAGCAAATAATGGACGGATGTGCTACTCCGTCGGACGTTCGACGAAAATTTTTCCAAGTCCCACCGCCAAGAGGAAACTTTTTCCCTATCGGTCCTAGACGATTTTCGACGTGATATCACTGTAATATAGACGGTTTCTAACAATATGTATCATAACACCAAACTCGCTACAATTATTATTTATCGAGTTATTAGCAAATAATGGACGGATGTGCTACTTCGTCGGACGTTCGACGAAAATTTTTCTAAGTCCCACCGCCAAGAGGAAACTTTTTCCCTATCGGTCCTAGACGATTTTCGACGTGATATCACTGTAATATAGACGGTTTCTAACAATATATATCATAACACCAAACTCGCTACAATTATTATTTATCGAGTTATTAGCAAATAATGGACGGATGTGCTACTCCGTCGACAAAACTCTGGAAATTTTTCTAAGTCCCACCGCTAAGAGGAAACTTTTTCCGTATCGGTCCTAGACGATTTTCGACGTGATATCACTGTAATATAGACGGTTTCTAACAATATATATCATAACACCAAACTCGCTACAATTATTATTTATCGAGTTATTAGCAAATAATGGACGGATGTGCTACTCCGTCGGACGTTCGACGAAAATTTTTCTAAGTCCCACCGCCAAGAGGAAACTTTTTCCCTATCGGTCCTAGACGATTTTCGACGTGATATCACTGTAATATAGACGGTTTCTAACAATATATATCATAACACCAAACTCGCTACAATTATTATTTATCGAGTTATTAGCAAATAATGGACGGATGTGCTACTCCGTCGACAAAACTCTGGAAATTTTTCTAAGTCCCACCGCCAAGAGGAAACTTTTTCCCTATCGGTCCTAGACGATTTTCGACGTGATATCACTGTAATATAGACGGTTTCTAACAATATATATCATAACACCAAACTCGCTACAATTATTATTTATCGAGTTATTAGCAAATAATGGACGGATGTGCTACTCCGTCGACAAAACTCTGGAAATTTTTCTAAGTCCCACCGCCAAGAGGAAACTTTTTCCCTATCGGTCCTAGACGATTTTCGACGTGATATCACTGTAATATAGACGGTTTCTAACAATATATATCATAACACCAAACTCGCTACAATTATTATTTATCGAGTTATTAGCAAATAATGGACGGATGTGCTACTCCGTCGACAAAACTCTGGAAATTTTTCTAAGTCCCACCGCTAAGAGGAAACTTTTTCCGTATCGGTCCTAGACGATTTTCGACGTGATATCACTGTAATATAGACGGTTTCTAACAATATATATCATAACACCAAACTCGCTACAATTATTATTTATCGAGTTATTAGCAAATAATGGACGGATGTGCTACTCCGTCGACAAAACTCTGGAAATTTTTCTAAGTCCCACCGCCAAGAGGAAACTTTTTCCCTATCGGTCCTAGACGATTTTCGACGTGATATCACTGTAATATAGACGGTTTCTAACAATATATATCATAACACCAAACTCGCTACAATTATTATTTATCGAGTTATTAGCAAATAATGGACGGATGTGCTACTCCGTCGGACGTTCGACGAAAATTTTTCTAAGTCCCACCGCCAAGAGGAAACTTTTTCCCTATCGGTCCTAGACGATTTTCGACGTGATATCACTGTAATATAGACGGTTTCTAACAATATATATCATAACACCAAACTCGCTACAATTATTATTTATCGAGTTATTAGCAAATAATGGACGGATGTGCTACTCCGTCGGACGTTCGACGAAAATTTTTCTAAGTCCCACCGCCAAGAGGAAACTTTTTCCGTATCGGTCCTAGACGATTTTCGACGTGATATCACTGTAATATAGACGGTTTCTAACAATATATATCATAACACCAAACTCGCTACAATTATTATTTATCGAGTTATTAGCAAATAATGGACGGATGTGCTACTCCGTCGGACGTTCGACGAAAATTTTTCTAAGTCCCACCGCCAAGAGGAAACTTTTTCCCTATCGGTCCTAGACGATTTTCGACGTGATATCACTGTAATATAGACGGTTTCTAACAATATATATCATAACACCAAACTCGCTACAATTATTATTTATCGAGTTATTAGCAAATAATGGACGGATGTGCTACTCCGTCGACAAAACTCTGGAAATTTTTCTAAGTCCCACCGCCAAGAGGAAACTTTTTCCCTATCGGTCCTAGACGATTTTCGACGTGATATCACTGTAATATAGACGGTTTCTAACAATATATATCATAACACCAAACTCGCTACAATTATTATTTATCGAGTTATTAGCAAATAATGGACGGATGTGCTACTCCGTCGACAAAACTCTGGAAATTTTTCTAAGTCCCACCGCCAAGAGGAAACTTTTTCCGTATCGGTCCTAGACGATTTTCGACGTGATATCACTGTAATATAGACGGTTTCTAACAATATATATCATAACACCAAACTCGCTACAATTATTATTTATCGAGTTATTAGCAAATAATGGACGGATGTGCTACTCCGTCGGACGTTCGACGAAAATTTTTCTAAGTCCCACCGCCAAGAGGAAACTTTTTCCCTATCGGTCCTAGACGATTTTCGACGTGATATCACTGTAATATAGACGGTTTCTAACAATATATATCATAACACCAAACTCGCTACAATTATTATTTATCGAGTTATTAGCAAATAATGGACTTGAGTAGGGTGACACCCGGCCGTACTACATTCTGTTCTACAAATTGCACGGGTAAACGGCGGTTGGAAATGATGCTCCGTATTGTTAGTTAGTGTATCCCCGAAGGTCTATGCGTACCGCAGCGTTGGATTGACGAGATTCCTTCTGTCTCTATCTTTTTTTTTCTCTACGATAGCATGTATCGCGATGACAAACGACTAGGAAGCGTGTTTACCGAGTTATTAGCGATCCGAGTGACACCCGGCCGTACTACATTCTGTTCTACAAATTGCACGGGTAAACGGCGGTTGGAAATGATGCTCCGTATTGTTAGTTAGTGTATCCCCGAAGGTCTATGCGTACCGCAGCGTTGGATTGACGAGATTCCTTCTGTCCCTATCTTTTTTTTTCTCTACGATAGCATGTATCGCGATGACAAACGACTAGGAAGCGTGTTTACCGAGTTATTAGCGATCCGAGTGACACCCGATCGTACTACATTCTGTTCTACCAGGTTCACGGGTACCAGCGGCGTAGTGTTTTGAAAAAAAAAAATAAAAAAAATAATAAAAGGATCAGTATACTTCAAAGTACCAGCGGCGTATT
>NW_027489263.1:27500-30000 GCF_050948215.1 Halictus rubicundus | reverse complement strand
GCACAAAAAAAAAAAAAAAAAAAAAACAAAACCATATATCTTATGCGCCACACCAAAGTGTCTTTTCTCTATATAATGTATATATAGAGATTTCTTCATTTTGTTCGTCGATCGGAAACTCTCGCTAGACGATCGGCCGGTTAACTTTAACGTCCGTCGAAAAGAACTTCCGGGGACTGGACGACCGACAGATCGCGCGGTCTCGCGATCGACAATGAAGAAAAAAAGACATGGGGCGACCGACAAAGGTTTGTTTTCACCTTCACCTTCTCGTGCTCTGCGTGACAACACGTTGTGGTGACAACGATGTTCGAAAGCCACTCCATAGAGGAGTATATATATTTTCAACACCCGGTGGGGTTTCTCTACTACACTAGACACACGGGGGTACAGAAACGCTGCACGACGCGATATCATCGATCAAACCAAAGAGACACGAGATCTCGGTCGTCATTCAATTCAACGAACGTGGCGATGGAATCCGCAACGGATTAGCGAGGACACGCGACGACGGGGAAATTATTCGACCCGATACAAGTACGCGTGCGCATCCCGCACAATGCCAAATGTTGCTATGTCCATCAGTCATCAAAGCGTTCGTAGAACGAGAGACCACTGTCTCGCGAACTCTAAGAATATGTTTGTCGAAGTCGCTGGCAACGACGACCCTCCGCCGCAATTATGTGTAGAGAGACACATCCACGCACAGACGTATTTTATTTTATATATCATCTCCCTGGGGCTTACGTTGCACGCCACAGTTGCGCACACAGATTTTACACGGGTGTCCGGTATCTCTTTCTTTATTTGTGTCCATTCACTGTAGTCTCTTGAGACTCTTATACCTTTCGTATACGCATCATTTCAGACGACGTCGGGAGCGCGTAAAATGTTCGAGAGTGAAACGCTTCTTCCGCAATGCGAATCGTTCCAGAGAGAGAGGAGAGAGAGATTTCGATCGTCGGAGCGGTGTTCACGGGCGGTCGTATTGAAAATACGACTCACGACGCCGCAAAACACTCACGCAAGTCCGAATGTGATACCCATTCCTATTTCCTTCTTCTCACGAAGACCGTTAGACGCAATGTAAAATTTGCAATTTTCACAGAACCGCGTCAAACGCCGACGAAACGTCCATCGTTCGCTCGTACGTAGCATCTTTGCAACCCGACTCAGAAACGCTCTTTGCGCCCTCCACAAAATTCGACATGGAGAGGTAAGCGACGGCGGGGACTTACAAGAGCAACGCAAGCAGTATTTGGTTACGTAAACGACCCTCAGCCAGGCGTGGTCCAGGAATTGTATCCGTGGACCGCAATGTGCGTTCGAAATGTCGATGTTCATGTGTCCTGCAGTTCACACGTTGACGCGCAATTAGCTGCGTTCTTCATCGACCCACGAGCCAAGTGATCCACCGTTCAGGGTAATCGTATAATTTGATTTATAATCAATATATAATTATGTCTCTTGTTCTGCGGTTCATAAGAACGCCGATACCTGAAAGCTCCAACCAGCGCGCGAAGGAGATTCAGGCGTCGTTTTTAAGGACGACACACGATCGTCCGTAGAAACGGAAACCGTCGCGAGTACGCGATTGCAATGCGCACACGTATCCGACGGCCGGGCGGAAAATACATTGAAAAACCTTTAAAGTGGAAAACACAGGAGGAGAATTCAGAAAACGACGGGGATCATAGACAACCCGATACTGGATCCCGACACTTCTCCTCCTCCTCTCTCTTATTGGAGAATGAACTCGATAACTAACGGACTTCACAGCCGGCTCTGGCCGTGCGCGATCGTTCGTCCCAAGCTCTTGTGCACTGTATTATCGCCACACAGAGAGTAGAGTGTCAGAATCGCACACAGCTTTACGCGAGCTACGCAGCCGGTCCTCTCGAAACACATTTCCAATTGTGCACGGAGAACGATTATTCGATACTAGCGGACTTCACAGCCGGCTCTGGCCGTGCGCGATCGTTCGTCCCAAGCTCTTGTGCACTGTATTATCGCCACACAGAGAGTAGAGTGTCAGAATCGCACACAGCTTTACGCGAGCTACGCAGCCGGTCCTCTCGAAACACATTTCCAATTGTGCACGGAGAAAGATTATTCGATACTAGCGGACTTCACAGCCGGCTCTGGCCGTGCGCGATCGTTCGTCCCAAGCTCTTGTGCACTGTATTATCGCCACACAGAGAGTAGAGTGTCAGAATCGCACACAGCTTTACGCGAGCTACGCAGCCGGTCCTCTCGAATATACGTGTTCGTCAACGAACACGCATGCGGCGACGTTTTGTGCTCTATGTCAT
This sequence comes from Halictus rubicundus, assembly GCF_050948215.1. NCBI lineage: Eukaryota > Metazoa > Arthropoda > Insecta > Hymenoptera > Halictidae > Halictus > Halictus rubicundus. Next base: position 27,688 of record NW_027489263.1, on the reverse strand, counting down.
ACGCGAACTCGATAAATAGAGCGGGACTCACAGCCGGCTCTGGCAGCGGTCATTCGTCCCACGCTCGTGTGTGCGCTATCGCCACACAGAGTAGGGTGTCAGACTCACGCAGCTTTAAAAGCGAGCTTCACAGCCGGTCCTTCTCTCATCCTATTCCTCGACGTTCGTGACAGAACACAACGCGTTCA
>NW_027489263.1:15000-25000 GCF_050948215.1 Halictus rubicundus | reverse complement strand
CGATCAGCACAAAGTTATTCAGAGTCACCAAAGCAAACGATGAACGAACGTAGACGCCCGACACCGATTGGTTTTGATCTAATAAAAGCGTTCCTACCATCTCTGGTCGGAACTCTGTTTTGCATGTATTAGCTCTAGAATTACCACAGTTATCCAAGTAAATGTGGGTACGATCTAAGAAACCATAACTGATTTAATGAGCCATTCGCGGTTTCACCTTAATGCGGCATGTACTGAGACATGCATGGCTTAATCTTTGAGACAAGCATATGACTACTGGCAGGATCAACCAGGGAGCTTCGACAATTTTTCGAATGTCTTCGCCGCCAGCTCTCTTCGAGACAGGTCGACGACACTTTTTCTTCCAATCATATATATATTTTATACTCGTGCAAATTCTCAGAGAACCTTTTGCACGAGATACATATATCTTCTCTTCTCTATAAATATTCAACCTCGAACAAATTCCTTTTCAAATATACCTCCTCCTCCTCTGCGTTCTCGGTTTCTCAATTTTATACGTATATCTTGAACAAGACTTTCTTATAAATATCTTATCTTGTTCAGATATTTTACTTGTTTCAACTTTCTTATAAATATCTTATTGAAACAAGTTTCATACATTCGTTTCATATAATAACATGGTTTGCCTAATCGTGGAGGCGCGTATAGTTCCAAACATGGATCGCGGAAGCACGTAACCACTGCGCTGGACAAAATCGACACAAGTGCCGAGGAAGCGCGGACAGGACGCATGCTGGACTGCGAGAAACCGTGTTCTTCTGCTCGCGCTGGGCATAAACGAAATAGGACACCTCTATTATTTAACGAATTTTTCTCTTTATTCTGTCTTTAAAAGACAGAATTTTTTTTCTCTTTAACTCTATTTTCTCTTTTTCATACCTTAGTCGCTCGGACATAAGAGTTGATGCTCAGTTAGTACGAGTAAACACAAAAGTGAATACAAGTCACCAACCTCCACTAAGGGAAGGCTCGCCACATAAGGGCCATTCGGTCTAGGACACCGACCCGTGGCAATGCTGTGTAGAGAATAATTCGATACGAAGCACGGTACGAAACAGTCAAGACCGAAGTCTCGAGGCGCCCATGACTGCTTCTCGACCGAGATCGTAGAATAGCCACAGACGCGCGCTGCACCGACCGACTCGACCGAACCGTCGACTCTCTTATAGATACCGAACGGCCGGCCGGGACGCCGGCGCCGCGCGGTCAATAGCACGCGCGCTTATGGCCGCAAACCGCCGCGGCAACAGACCTCCCGGCGGGGCTGTTGGAACTTAGAGCGAAAAAAGTATAAAAATTTTTTTCACAAAATATAATAAATTTTAACATTTCTATATTATTTTACACAAAATAACCAACTTTTCATAATTCACCGAACTTTGAAAATTTTTCTAAGTCCCACAAATAAGAGGAAAATTTTTAAGTATCGGTCCTAGACGATTTTCGACGTGATATCACTGTAATATAGACGATTTCTAGCAATATATATCATAACACCAAACTCGCTACAATTATTATTTATCGAGTTATTAGCAAATAATGGACGGATGTGCTACTCCGTCGACAAAACTCTGGAAATTTTTCTAAGTCCCACCGCCAAGAGGAAACTTTTTCCCTATCGGTCCTAGACGATTTTCGACGTGATATCACTGTAATATAGACGGTTTCTAACAATATATATCATAACACCAAACTCGCTACAATTATTATTTATCGAGTTATTAGCAAATAATGGACGGATGTGCTACTCCGTCGACAAAACTCTGGAAATTTTTCTAAGTCCCACCGCTAAGAGGAAACTTTTTCCGTATCGGTCCTAGACGATTTTCGACGTGATATCACTGTAATATAGACGGTTTCTAACAATATATATCATAACACCAAACTCGCTACAATTATTATTTATCGAGTTATTAGCAACTAATGGACGGATGTGCTACTCCGTCGACAAAACTCTGGAAATTTTTCTAAGTCCCACCGCCAAGAGGAAACTTTTTCCCTATCGGTCCTAGACGATTTTCGACGTGATATCACTGTAATATAGACGGTTTCTAACAATATATATCATAACACCAAACTCGCTACAATTATTATTTATCGAGTTATTAGCAAATAATGGACGGATGTGCTACTCCGTCGGACGTTCGACGAAAATTTTTCTAAGTCCCACCGCCAAGAGGAAACTTTTTCCGTATCGGTCCTAGACGATTTTCGACGTGATATCACTGTAATATAGACGGTTTCTAACAATATATATCATAACACCAAACTCGCTACAATTATTATTTATCGAGTTATTAGCAAATAATGGACGGATGTGCTACTCCGTCGGACGTTCGACGAAAATTTTTCTAAGTCCCACCGCCAAGAGGAAACTTTTTCCCTATCGGTCCTAGACGATTTTCGACGTGATATCACTGTAATATAGACGGTTTCTAACAATATATATCATAACACCAAACTCGCTACAATTATTATTTATCGAGTTATTAGCAAATAATGGACGGATGTGCTACTCCGTCGACAAAACTCTGGAAATTTTTCTAAGTCCCACCGCCAAGAGGAAACTTTTTCCGTATCGGTCCTAGACGATTTTCGACGTGATATCACTGTAATATAGACGGTTTCTAACAATATATATCATAACACCAAACTCGCTACAATTATTATTTATCGAGTTATTAGCAAATAATGGACGGATGTGCTACTCCGTCGGACGTTCGACGAAAATTTTTCTAAGTCCCACCGCCAAGAGGAAACTTTTTCCCTATCGGTCCTAGACGATTTTCGACGTGATATCACTGTAATATAGACGGTTTCTAACAATATATATCATAACACCAAACTCGCTACAATTATTATTTATCGAGTTATTAGCAAATAATGGACGGATGTGCTACTCCGTCGACAAAACTCTGGAAATTTTTCTAAGTCCCACCGCCAAGAGGAAACTTTTTCCCTATCGGTCCTAGACGATTTTCGACGTGATATCACTGTAATATAGACGGTTTCTAACAATATATATCATAACACCAAACTCGCTACAATTATTATTTATCGAGTTATTAGCAAATAATGGACGGATGTGCTACTCCGTCGACAAAACTCTGGAAATTTTTCTAAGTCCCACCGCCAAGAGGAAACTTTTTCCCTATCGGTCCTAGACGATTTTCGACGTGATATCACTGTAATATAGACGGTTTCTAACAATATATATCATAACACCAAACTCGCTACAATTATTATTTATCGAGTTATTAGCAAATAATGGACGGATGTGCTACTCCGTCGACAAAACTCTGGAAATTTTTCTAAGTCCCACCGCTAAGAGGAAACTTTTTCCGTATCGGTCCTAGACGATTTTCGACGTGATATCACCGTAATATAGACGGTTTCTAACAATATATATCATAACACCAAACTCGCTACAATTATTATTTATCGAGTTATTAGCAAATAATGGACGGATGTGCTACTCCGTCGACAAAACTCTGGAAATTTTTCTAAGTCCCACCGCCAAGAGGAAACTTTTTCCGTATCGGTCCTAGACGATTTTCGACGTGATATCACTGTAATATAGACGGTTTCTAACAATATATATCATAACACCAAACTCGCTACAATTATTATTTATCGAGTTATTAGCAAATAATGGACGGATGTGCTACTCCGTCGGACGTTCGACGAAAATTTTTCCAAGTCCCACCGCCAAGAGGAAACTTTTTCCCTATCGGTCCTAGACGATTTTCGACGTGATATCACTGTAATATAGACGGTTTCTAACAATATGTATCATAACACCAAACTCGCTACAATTATTATTTATCGAGTTATTAGCAAATAATGGACGGATGTGCTACTTCGTCGGACGTTCGACGAAAATTTTTCTAAGTCCCACCGCCAAGAGGAAACTTTTTCCCTATCGGTCCTAGACGATTTTCGACGTGATATCACTGTAATATAGACGGTTTCTAACAATATATATCATAACACCAAACTCGCTACAATTATTATTTATCGAGTTATTAGCAAATAATGGACGGATGTGCTACTCCGTCGACAAAACTCTGGAAATTTTTCTAAGTCCCACCGCTAAGAGGAAACTTTTTCCGTATCGGTCCTAGACGATTTTCGACGTGATATCACTGTAATATAGACGGTTTCTAACAATATATATCATAACACCAAACTCGCTACAATTATTATTTATCGAGTTATTAGCAAATAATGGACGGATGTGCTACTCCGTCGGACGTTCGACGAAAATTTTTCTAAGTCCCACCGCCAAGAGGAAACTTTTTCCCTATCGGTCCTAGACGATTTTCGACGTGATATCACTGTAATATAGACGGTTTCTAACAATATATATCATAACACCAAACTCGCTACAATTATTATTTATCGAGTTATTAGCAAATAATGGACGGATGTGCTACTCCGTCGACAAAACTCTGGAAATTTTTCTAAGTCCCACCGCCAAGAGGAAACTTTTTCCCTATCGGTCCTAGACGATTTTCGACGTGATATCACTGTAATATAGACGGTTTCTAACAATATATATCATAACACCAAACTCGCTACAATTATTATTTATCGAGTTATTAGCAAATAATGGACGGATGTGCTACTCCGTCGACAAAACTCTGGAAATTTTTCTAAGTCCCACCGCCAAGAGGAAACTTTTTCCCTATCGGTCCTAGACGATTTTCGACGTGATATCACTGTAATATAGACGGTTTCTAACAATATATATCATAACACCAAACTCGCTACAATTATTATTTATCGAGTTATTAGCAAATAATGGACGGATGTGCTACTCCGTCGACAAAACTCTGGAAATTTTTCTAAGTCCCACCGCCAAGAGGAAACTTTTTCCCTATCGGTCCTAGACGATTTTCGACGTGATATCACTGTAATATAGACGGTTTCTAACAATATATATCATAACACCAAACTCGCTACAATTATTATTTATCGAGTTATTAGCAAATAATGGACGGATGTGCTACTCCGTCGACAAAACTCTGGAAATTTTTCTAAGTCCCACCGCTAAGAGGAAACTTTTTCCGTATCGGTCCTAGACGATTTTCGACGTGATATCACTGTAATATAGACGGTTTCTAACAATATATATCATAACACCAAACTCGCTACAATTATTATTTATCGAGTTATTAGCAAATAATGGACGGATGTGCTACTCCGTCGACAAAACTCTGGAAATTTTTCTAAGTCCCACCGCCAAGAGGAAACTTTTTCCCTATCGGTCCTAGACGATTTTCGACGTGATATCACTGTAATATAGACGGTTTCTAACAATATATATCATAACACCAAACTCGCTACAATTATTATTTATCGAGTTATTAGCAAATAATGGACGGATGTGCTACTCCGTCGACAAAACTCTGGAAATTTTTCTAAGTCCCACCGCTAAGAGGAAACTTTTTCCGTATCGGTCCTAGACGATTTTCGACGTGATATCACTGTAATATAGACGGTTTCTAACAATATATATCATAACACCAAACTCGCTACAATTATTATTTATCGAGTTATTAGCAAATAATGGACGGATGTGCTACTCCGTCGGACGTTCGACGAAAATTTTTCTAAGTCCCACCGCCAAGAGGAAACTTTTTCCGTATCGGTCCTAGACGATTTTCGACGTGATATCACTGTAATATAGACGGTTTCTAACAATATATATCATAACACCAAACTCGCTACAATTATTATTTATCGAGTTATTAGCAAATAATGGACGGATGTGCTACTCCGTCGGACGTTCGACGAAAATTTTTCTAAGTCCCACCGCCAAGAGGAAACTTTTTCCCTATCGGTCCTAGACGATTTTCGACGTGATATCACTGTAATATAGACGGTTTCTAACAATATATATCATAACACCAAACTCGCTACAATTATTATTTATCGAGTTATTAGCAAATAATGGACGGATGTGCTACTCCGTCGACAAAACTCTGGAAATTTTTCTAAGTCCCACCGCCAAGAGGAAACTTTTTCCCTATCGGTCCTAGACGATTTTCGACGTGATATCACTGTAATATAGACGGTTTCTAACAATATATATCATAACACCAAACTCGCTACAATTATTATTTATCGAGTTATTAGCAAATAATGGACGGATGTGCTACTCCGTCGACAAAACTCTGGAAATTTTTCTAAGTCCCACCGCCAAGAGGAAACTTTTTCCCTATCGGTCCTAGACGATTTTCGACGTGATATCACTGTAATATAGACGGTTTCTAACAATATATATCATAACACCAAACTCGCTACAATTATTATTTATCGAGTTATTAGCAAATAATGGACGGATGTGCTACTCCGTCGACAAAACTCTGGAAATTTTTCTAAGTCCCACCGCTAAGAGGAAACTTTTTCCGTATCGGTCCTAGACGATTTTCGACGTGATATCACCGTAATATAGACGGTTTCTAACAATATATATCATAACACCAAACTCGCTACAATTATTATTTATCGAGTTATTAGCAAATAATGGACGGATGTGCTACTCCGTCGACAAAACTCTGGAAATTTTTCTAAGTCCCACCGCCAAGAGGAAACTTTTTCCGTATCGGTCCTAGACGATTTTCGACGTGATATCACTGTAATATAGACGGTTTCTAACAATATATATCATAACACCAAACTCGCTACAATTATTATTTATCGAGTTATTAGCAAATAATGGACGGATGTGCTACTCCGTCGGACGTTCGACGAAAATTTTTCCAAGTCCCACCGCCAAGAGGAAACTTTTTCCCTATCGGTCCTAGACGATTTTCGACGTGATATCACTGTAATATAGACGGTTTCTAACAATATGTATCATAACACCAAACTCGCTACAATTATTATTTATCGAGTTATTAGCAAATAATGGACGGATGTGCTACTTCGTCGGACGTTCGACGAAAATTTTTCTAAGTCCCACCGCCAAGAGGAAACTTTTTCCCTATCGGTCCTAGACGATTTTCGACGTGATATCACTGTAATATAGACGGTTTCTAACAATATATATCATAACACCAAACTCGCTACAATTATTATTTATCGAGTTATTAGCAAATAATGGACGGATGTGCTACTCCGTCGACAAAACTCTGGAAATTTTTCTAAGTCCCACCGCTAAGAGGAAACTTTTTCCGTATCGGTCCTAGACGATTTTCGACGTGATATCACTGTAATATAGACGGTTTCTAACAATATATATCATAACACCAAACTCGCTACAATTATTATTTATCGAGTTATTAGCAAATAATGGACGGATGTGCTACTCCGTCGGACGTTCGACGAAAATTTTTCTAAGTCCCACCGCCAAGAGGAAACTTTTTCCCTATCGGTCCTAGACGATTTTCGACGTGATATCACTGTAATATAGACGGTTTCTAACAATATATATCATAACACCAAACTCGCTACAATTATTATTTATCGAGTTATTAGCAAATAATGGACGGATGTGCTACTCCGTCGACAAAACTCTGGAAATTTTTCTAAGTCCCACCGCCAAGAGGAAACTTTTTCCCTATCGGTCCTAGACGATTTTCGACGTGATATCACTGTAATATAGACGGTTTCTAACAATATATATCATAACACCAAACTCGCTACAATTATTATTTATCGAGTTATTAGCAAATAATGGACGGATGTGCTACTCCGTCGACAAAACTCTGGAAATTTTTCTAAGTCCCACCGCCAAGAGGAAACTTTTTCCCTATCGGTCCTAGACGATTTTCGACGTGATATCACTGTAATATAGACGGTTTCTAACAATATATATCATAACACCAAACTCGCTACAATTATTATTTATCGAGTTATTAGCAAATAATGGACGGATGTGCTACTCCGTCGACAAAACTCTGGAAATTTTTCTAAGTCCCACCGCTAAGAGGAAACTTTTTCCGTATCGGTCCTAGACGATTTTCGACGTGATATCACTGTAATATAGACGGTTTCTAACAATATATATCATAACACCAAACTCGCTACAATTATTATTTATCGAGTTATTAGCAAATAATGGACGGATGTGCTACTCCGTCGACAAAACTCTGGAAATTTTTCTAAGTCCCACCGCCAAGAGGAAACTTTTTCCCTATCGGTCCTAGACGATTTTCGACGTGATATCACTGTAATATAGACGGTTTCTAACAATATATATCATAACACCAAACTCGCTACAATTATTATTTATCGAGTTATTAGCAAATAATGGACGGATGTGCTACTCCGTCGGACGTTCGACGAAAATTTTTCTAAGTCCCACCGCCAAGAGGAAACTTTTTCCCTATCGGTCCTAGACGATTTTCGACGTGATATCACTGTAATATAGACGGTTTCTAACAATATATATCATAACACCAAACTCGCTACAATTATTATTTATCGAGTTATTAGCAAATAATGGACGGATGTGCTACTCCGTCGGACGTTCGACGAAAATTTTTCTAAGTCCCACCGCCAAGAGGAAACTTTTTCCCTATCGGTCCTAGACGATTTTCGACGTGATATCACTGTAATATAGACGGTTTCTAACAATATATATCATAACACCAAACTCGCTACAATTATTATTTATCGAGTTATTAGCAAATAATGGACGGATGTGCTACTCCGTCGGACGTTCGACGAAAATTTTTCTAAGTCCCACCGCCAAGAGGAAACTTTTTCCCTATCGGTCCTAGACGATTTTCGACGTGATATCACTGTAATATAGACGGTTTCTAACAATATATATCATAACACCAAACTCGCTACAATTATTATTTATCGAGTTATTAGCAAATAATGGACGGATGTGCTACTCCGTCGACAAAACTCTGGAAATTTTTCTAAGTCCCACCGCCAAGAGGAAACTTTTTCCCTATCGGTCCTAGACGATTTTCGACGTGATATCACTGTAATATAGACGGTTTCTAACAATATATATCATAACACCAAACTCGCTACAATTATTATTTATCGAGTTATTAGCAAATAATGGACGGATGTGCTACTCCGTCGACAAAACTCTGGAAATTTTTCTAAGTCCCACCGCCAAGAGGAAACTTTTTCCGTATCGGTCCTAGACGATTTTCGACGTGATATCACTGTAATATAGACGGTTTCTAACAATATATATCATAACACCAAACTCGCTACAATTATTATTTATCGAGTTATTAGCAAATAATGGACGGATGTGCTACTCCGTCGGACGTTCGACGAAAATTTTTCTAAGTCCCACCGCCAAGAGGAAACTTTTTCCCTATCGGTCCTAGACGATTTTCGACGTGATATCACTGTAATATAGACGGTTTCTAACAATATATATCATAACACCAAACTCGCTACAATTATTATTTATCGAGTTATTAGCAAATAATGGACTTGAGTAGGGTGACACCCGGCCGTACTACATTCTGTTCTACAAATTGCACGGGTAAACGGCGGTTGGAAATGATGCTCCGTATTGTTAGTTAGTGTATCCCCGAAGGTCTATGCGTACCGCAGCGTTGGATTGACGAGATTCCTTCTGTCTCTATCTTTTTTTTTCTCTACGATAGCATGTATCGCGATGACAAACGACTAGGAAGCGTGTTTACCGAGTTATTAGCGATCCGAGTGACACCCGGCCGTACTACATTCTGTTCTACAAATTGCACGGGTAAACGGCGGTTGGAAATGATGCTCCGTATTGTTAGTTAGTGTATCCCCGAAGGTCTATGCGTACCGCAGCGTTGGATTGACGAGATTCCTTCTGTCCCTATCTTTTTTTTTCTCTACGATAGCATGTATCGCGATGACAAACGACTAGGAAGCGTGTTTACCGAGTTATTAGCGATCCGAGTGACACCCGATCGTACTACATTCTGTTCTACCAGGTTCACGGGTACCAGCGGCGTAGTGTTTTGAAAAAAAAAAATAAAAAAAATAATAAAAGGATCAG
>NW_027489263.1:5000-7500 GCF_050948215.1 Halictus rubicundus | reverse complement strand
AAAAAATGTTTCGTATATTTCACCGAAAGCATTAAAAGTACGCGAGAACGTACAGAGGAGCACAAAAAAAAAAAAAAAAAAAAAACAAAACCATATATCTTATGCGCCACACCAAAGTGTCTTTTCTCTATATAATGTATATATAGAGATTTCTTCATTTTGTTCGTCGATCGGAAACTCTCGCTAGACGATCGGCCGGTTAACTTTAACGTCCGTCGAAAAGAACTTCCGGGGACTGGACGACCGACAGATCGCGCGGTCTCGCGATCGACAATGAAGAAAAAAAGACATGGGGCGACCGACAAAGGTTTGTTTTCACCTTCACCTTCTCGTGCTCTGCGTGACAACACGTTGTGGTGACAACGATGTTCGAAAGCCACTCCATAGAGGAGTATATATATTTTCAACACCCGGTGGGGTTTCTCTACTACACTAGACACACGGGGGTACAGAAACGCTGCACGACGCGATATCATCGATCAAACCAAAGAGACACGAGATCTCGGTCGTCATTCAATTCAACGAACGTGGCGATGGAATCCGCAACGGATTAGCGAGGACACGCGACGACGGGGAAATTATTCGACCCGATACAAGTACGCGTGCGCATCCCGCACAATGCCAAATGTTGCTATGTCCATCAGTCATCAAAGCGTTCGTAGAACGAGAGACCACTGTCTCGCGAACTCTAAGAATATGTTTGTCGAAGTCGCTGGCAACGACGACCCTCCGCCGCAATTATGTGTAGAGAGACACATCCACGCACAGACGTATTTTATTTTATATATCATCTCCCTGGGGCTTACGTTGCACGCCACAGTTGCGCACACAGATTTTACACGGGTGTCCGGTATCTCTTTCTTTATTTGTGTCCATTCACTGTAGTCTCTTGAGACTCTTATACCTTTCGTATACGCATCATTTCAGACGACGTCGGGAGCGCGTAAAATGTTCGAGAGTGAAACGCTTCTTCCGCAATGCGAATCGTTCCAGAGAGAGAGGAGAGAGAGATTTCGATCGTCGGAGCGGTGTTCACGGGCGGTCGTATTGAAAATACGACTCACGACGCCGCAAAACACTCACGCAAGTCCGAATGTGATACCCATTCCTATTTCCTTCTTCTCACGAAGACCGTTAGACGCAATGTAAAATTTGCAATTTTCACAGAACCGCGTCAAACGCCGACGAAACGTCCATCGTTCGCTCGTACGTAGCATCTTTGCAACCCGACTCAGAAACGCTCTTTGCGCCCTCCACAAAATTCGACATGGAGAGGTAAGCGACGGCGGGGACTTACAAGAGCAACGCAAGCAGTATTTGGTTACGTAAACGACCCTCAGCCAGGCGTGGTCCAGGAATTGTATCCGTGGACCGCAATGTGCGTTCGAAATGTCGATGTTCATGTGTCCTGCAGTTCACACGTTGACGCGCAATTAGCTGCGTTCTTCATCGACCCACGAGCCAAGTGATCCACCGTTCAGGGTAATCGTATAATTTGATTTATAATCAATATATAATTATGTCTCTTGTTCTGCGGTTCATAAGAACGCCGATACCTGAAAGCTCCAACCAGCGCGCGAAGGAGATTCAGGCGTCGTTTTTAAGGACGACACACGATCGTCCGTAGAAACGGAAACCGTCGCGAGTACGCGATTGCAATGCGCACACGTATCCGACGGCCGGGCGGAAAATACATTGAAAAACCTTTAAAGTGGAAAACACAGGAGGAGAATTCAGAAAACGACGGGGATCATAGACAACCCGATACTGGATCCCGACACTTCTCCTCCTCCTCTCTCTTATTGGAGAATGAACTCGATAACTAACGGACTTCACAGCCGGCTCTGGCCGTGCGCGATCGTTCGTCCCAAGCTCTTGTGCACTGTATTATCGCCACACAGAGAGTAGAGTGTCAGAATCGCACACAGCTTTACGCGAGCTACGCAGCCGGTCCTCTCGAAACACATTTCCAATTGTGCACGGAGAACGATTATTCGATACTAGCGGACTTCACAGCCGGCTCTGGCCGTGCGCGATCGTTCGTCCCAAGCTCTTGTGCACTGTATTATCGCCACACAGAGAGTAGAGTGTCAGAATCGCACACAGCTTTACGCGAGCTACGCAGCCGGTCCTCTCGAAACACATTTCCAATTGTGCACGGAGAAAGATTATTCGATACTAGCGGACTTCACAGCCGGCTCTGGCCGTGCGCGATCGTTCGTCCCAAGCTCTTGTGCACTGTATTATCGCCACACAGAGAGTAGAGTGTCAGAATCGCACACAGCTTTACGCGAGCTACGCAGCCGGTCCTCTCGAATATACGTGTTCGTCAACGAACACGCATGCGGCGACGTTTTGTGCTCTATGTCATACGCGAACTCGATAAATAGAGCGGGACTCACAGCCGGCTCTGGCAGCGGTCATTCGTCCCACGCTCGTGTGTGCGCTATCGCCACACAGAGTAGGGTGTCAGACTCACGCAGCTTTAAAAGCGAGCTTC
>NW_027489262.1:0-62192 GCF_050948215.1 Halictus rubicundus | reverse complement strand
AGGCAATAAATAAACGGATAATGCGTAGAATGAGAATAATTATTTTTTATTGTATAATTTCATTACACTATTATTGCCTTCTTATTTTCCGTATTATTCACCATTGTAATCATTATTTTATAATCGATAGTTTATAGGTGAAATTAATTAATTTGGAACTTATTGCGATATTTATAAAATAATGATTATTCAACAAAATATATTCTGTAATAGTTATAGAATAAAAAAAAAAGAATAAATACAATATTCAAGTAATGACAAAATTCAATCGTTCTTATTGTGATCCGTAGTAACAAACACAGAAAATTATTTTTTTTACTTATTTAACCGATAATACCACTTCTAATGCTGGACTGCAATTATTCAAGTAAAGGTAGTAACGAAATAAAAGTGTTATGTAATGAAACTAACTTTCGACGGATCTTATCCATATAAAGCTATTTGGTGGCAGTATTATTGCTATTTGTACAGACACGCAGATACACAGATTCTTATATCTTGCAATGCACGTTGTTTTTTTCTCCGTCAACCGATTTCGATGAAATTTTCAGCTTCTGTATCCCTAACATAGAGGTAGAGATAAAAGTTTTGAAAAGTGTCTGTCATTTTAAGTTTTAATTATAATTGTATTGATTGCTATTTTTTATACCTTATAGAATTGTTTCTTTACATTTAATATTCTTTATATTTTATCAGCAATAAACTTTATGTATAATCATTAATTGTATTGTTAAATTTAACTTTCTGTGAGTAATTGTCAATACATATACATTAGTAACCACATCTATTTGTCCGCGGCGAAAACCAAGCTGTCGAACTCGAGACGGGAAGGACTCGCCGCGTCTCTTTCTTTTCATATGCTGTCCTTCTTTGCGTCCGAAACTTCCGTCGTTCATTACACAAGTAAATATCATCGGAATTTTGTCATATTTGGTACCGTTTTCTCTAGAAAAATGCCACGAGTATGTTGGTGAAAGTCCGATAGAAAAATAATTAATAATGAAAAAGTTTATTTTTTTATTTAAAGGCCTGAGCTCACGCCAGTCTTTCATCTTTTCCGAACGCTTCGACTCTCCGCGGCTCTTTCTTTCCCATACGCTGTCCTTTTTCGCGTCCGAAACATCAATCGTTCATTACACAAGCAATTATCGTCGGAATTATATCATATTTGGTTTCATTTTAATCAGAAAAATGTCACGAATATGTTGGTAAAAGTTAAAAAAAAAAAAAATAACGAAAAATAAAGAAGTTTTGTGATTTGATTAGTAGTGGTCTTCTGGCCTCACACCGATATAGCCGACAATGTGTGGCCCACTCCTCGGGGAGGACGCTTCTCTAGTTTCGCTGTCCGCTTCTCCGTGCAACATTATATGTATCGTAGACGGATATTCTCTCCTTTTGAATGCCAGTCATTCTGGTGTGCCCAGAGTTGGGCATTATTAGATAAAAATTATTTAAATAACGATTCGAATAAAAGATACTTCATCTTTATTCGTTATTCGAAGGTTCGAATAAAAAAGGTATCCTTATTCGACGAGTATCGAATAAATAATTTTATTCGACGAGAATTTATCCGACGAATAAAGATACTTTTTTTTATTCGAAGCGGATTTATTCAAACTACGAGAAATTTTTTCATCTTTCATCTGTATCATTTATTCGAAGGCTTCAAATAAATGCTCGAATAACTTTTGCCGAGTGCCGAGCTTCAAAGACCCAGCGACGACAGACGACATACAATGTAAACGGATGGAGAATCGCGCACGTATGAAAGTTTAAACTTTCAGATTTTTTTGTTACAAACTGTGGTCGTAAAAAAAATGAAAAACCTCCAAAAAATCGGAAAAATACAGATTTCTCAAAAATTTGAAAACATGCTATTCTACTGTTTAGTTCCTTGTTAAAGTACTATAACAGGCAGTGTCGTCAATTTTTTTTAGATTTTTTGTTGTGGGACATCATCGTCAAAAAACAATAAAAACCGAATTTTTTCGACGTTTTTGCTATTAGGAGGAAAGTTACACTTGTTGGTTTTATCGCAGCTATATATTAAGTAATTTTTAGCATTATTAAATTGAAACAAGTAATTCTTTGACCTAAGAAATGTGATTTAAGAGAAAGAATAAATTGTATTTTGTGTGATATATACCAGAATGTTCGTAAAGTTTTGTAACATCGCCGGACGTGTGTCGAACTAAGGAGCGGATACGCTGGGGTTCTTATCCCGTCGGTGGTAAATGTTTTTTCCCATACATCATCTTTATTTTTTCAATTTCTTATATTATTTATTCATGTGATTTTAACAATATTTTTTTAATGTTTTAAAAATATTGAAGTAACATTGATTAGGCAATGAATATTTATATTATTGTGTTCGTCTACGATTTCCGCCAGATATGAAATTGCTTGTGAAAATTGGTAAGATTCCGTGAAAAGAATTTTGAAATCTACGTCTGTCATTTCCAGAAAATCAAGAAATCAATACTGTTTGAAATGGAATCTTTTTGCGGTTCCAATTGTTTTGACCATCTTAATCGGCTATGCCCTTTTAAATCTTATCACCTATACTTGCACAGTACCGAATGACAGGCTGTTGGAACTTCCAACTTCCAACTTGGTTTCACGTTAATTTTCAACATTATAAACAATTTTGCGACAACACATTTTTACGACTGTACAGTGAACCGGAGTATAATATAAAGGAATATATAAAATACCGTTCTTTACAGATCACATCTAGTTATTTACATAAATCTAGGAAATAGTTGTTATTGCATAATTATTTTCAATAAGGGTTATACAAATTCTGAATCAACATTTCACTATCAAAATATATAATAAAACATCGCAAACATTTAGCATTGTCAATATACTAAAATGCTTGATAATATCAATGTGCTGATCTTCCTGCTGTAACTCGCATCATGTCATTTTACGCCTGATTTTATTTCGAGCCGTTCGCTTCGTTGCGAGCAGCTCGCATCGTGCGAGTACTCGACTCGACTCGAAAAGCGAGTCCCGGCTCGACTGGACCCGAGCTCGGCTCGCATATGCGAGCTTGGCTGCAGGCCTAGTGCCAGGTGGGTGCTGGGATCGGTCGGTAACGGCCCCAATGTCGAGATACTCTCGTCGGTTGTGGAACTAAGAAAGTGGAACTATCACTGATCTCAAATACCAACATCGCTAAACATGCCGCGCTCGCTACCTAAATAGAACATTTGCTCGTGAATTACGGAAGAAACGTCAGTGACATAGGCAATAAATAAACGGATAATGCGTAGAATGAGAATAATTATTTTTTATTGTATAATTTCATTACACTATTATTGCCTTCTTATTTTCCGTATTATTCACCATTGTAATCATTATTTTATAATCGATAGTTTATAGGTGAAATTAATTAATTTGGAACTTATTGCGATATTTATAAAATAATGATTATTCAACAAAATATATTCTGTAATAGTTATAGAATAAAAAAAAAAAGAATAAATACAATATTCAAGTAATGACAAAATTCAATCGTTCTTATTGTGATCCGTTGTAACAAACACAGAAAATTATTTTTTTTACTTATTTAACCGATAATACCACTTCTAATGCTGGACTGCAATTATTCAAGTAAAGGTAGTAACGAAATAAAAGTGTTATGTAATGAAACTAACTTTCGACGGATCTTATCCATATAAAGCTATTTGGTGGCAGTATTATTGCTATTTGTACAGACACGCAGATACACAGATTCTTATATCTTGCAATGCACGTTGTTTTTTTCTCCGTCAACCGATTTCGATGAAATTTTCAGCTTCTGTATCCCTAACATAGAGGTAGAGATAAAAGTTTTGAAAAGTGTCTGTCATTTTAAGTTTTAATTATAATCGTATTGATTGCTATTTTTTATACCTTATAGAATTGTTTCTTTACATTTAATATTCTTTATATTTTATCAGCAATAAACTTTATGTATAATCATTAATTGTATTGTTAAATTTAACTTTCTGTGAGTAATTGTCAATACATATACATTAGTAACCACATCTATTTGTCCGCGGCGAAAACCGAGCTGTCGAACTCGAGACGGGAAGGACTCGCCGCGTCTCTTTCTTTTCATATGCTGTCCTTCTTTGCGTCCGAAACTTCCGTCGTTCATTACACAAGTAAATATCATCGGAATTTTGTCATATTTGGTACCGTTTTCCTTAGAAAAATGCCACGAGTATGTTGGTGAAAGTCCGATAGAAAAATAATTAATAATGAAAAAGTTTATTTTTTTATTTAAAGGCCTGAGCTCACGCCAGTCTTTCATCTTTTCCGAACGCTTCGACTCTCCGCGGCTCTTTCTTTCCCATACGCTGTCCTTTTTCGCGTCCGAAACATCAATCGTTCATTACACAAGCAATTATCGTCGGAATTATATCATATTTGGTTTCATTTTAATCAGAAAAATGTCACGAATATGTTGGTAAAAGTTAAAAAAAAAAAAAAAATAACGAAAAATAAAGAAGTTTTGTGATTGGATTAGTAGTGGTCTTCTGGTCTCACACCGATATAGCCGACAATGTGTGGCCCACTCCTCGGGGAGGACGCTTCTCTAGTTTCGCTGTCCGCTTCTCCGTGCAACATTATATGTATCGTAGACGGATATTCTCTCCTTTTGAATGCCAGTCATTCTGGTGTGCCCAGAGTTGGGCATTATTAGATAAAAATTATTTAAATAACGATTCGAATAAAAGATACTTCATCTTTATTCGTTATTCGAAGGTTCGAATGAAAAAGGTATCTTTATTCGACGAGTATCGAATAAATAATTTTATTCGACGAGAATTTATCCGACGAATAAAGATACTTTTTTTTATTCGAAGCGGATTTATTCAAACTACGAGAAATTTTTTCATCTTTCATCTGTATCTTTTATCCGAAGGCTTCAAATAAATGCTCGAATAACTTTTGCCGAGTGCCGAGCTTCAAAGACCCAGCGACGACAGACGACATACAATGTAAACGGATGGAGAATCGCGCACGAATGAAAGTTTAAACTTTTAGATTGTGCAATATATCCTCATGAAATTGTGACGAGCGAATGGAGGGGATTTTCCTGATGAAAATGAGATCAAATTCGGGTGTAATCGACCAAGTTTCACTGATACGTAATGTTACGATAAAAATTACAATCTCATTAAAGACAGTCCAAATGATGTCGTGTTTAGACTCATTTTGATCGGGATGAGCTCTACAACTCATTCGTATTAACAATATTGTTCTGATTAAAAACATAAAAGCATAAATTGCCAATAATGTTGGATTCTCCATCTGCTTACATTGTAGGCTGTTGGTCGGTCTTTATAAAAAAATCTTTATTCGTCGAATAAATTCATTACG
Organism: Halictus rubicundus; assembly: GCF_050948215.1. Lineage (NCBI taxonomy): Eukaryota > Metazoa > Arthropoda > Insecta > Hymenoptera > Halictidae > Halictus > Halictus rubicundus. Next base: position 56,813 of record NW_027489262.1, on the reverse strand, counting down.
TGCGGAATAGAGATAACATAATTATTTTTATTTGACGCGTAACAAATCATTTTTTATCTTTTATTCGCTGTTTGAAATGTCTATTTCAATAAAAATTTGCCCATCTTTGCTTCTACAATTATATTATTTTATATTATATTAATTCATCCACGTGATTCTCTCTCAAACTCTATACTATTCGGAATAGTACGTTAAATAAACGCTACTCTGGTTTTCAACATATTTCTGTTCCCACAGATCGATTCTTGGAACAATTATCTATAAAAAAAAAAAGTGTAAGGAAATAATGCTTGTTCATGAAATATTTTTAAATTACAAATTAAGGTATCTCATATGGAAGTAGAAATTGATTTTCCTAAAATTATGCTTTAATAATTTCTTACGTAAAATATTTTGACGAATTTTTCGTCCTTGATATTAGTTTTACTTTTAATATTTTAGATCTTAAAAAGCAACACTAAAAAAAAATATCTTTTTAATTTGAATACGTTTGTCGGAGAATGTAACATTTGATAATCGATATGGGTCCGTGATGATTCACCTTCTCAGCGACGAGAAGTTCCTTAGTGGTCTTCTGCACCGACGAGATACCGTCGTTGGCCTTCTGTTTCTTACTCCAGCCAAAATCTATCCTAGAGAGCGGTAGACAACACCGTATTTTTCGAGCGACACATTCTCCCGTAAGGCTGTCAGTCTTTATATATATCTGGTCGGTGGATCAGTGCACCCACGAGATATATATATATAAAGACTGCCAGCCCCCGTGTTAAACTGCGAGTCTCAAAGTGGGTGCCAGGTGGGTGCTGGGAGCGGTCGGTAACGGCCCTAATGTCGAGATACTCTCGTCGGTTGTGGAACTAAAAGAACATTTGCTCGTGAATTATGGAAAAAACGTCAGTGACAGAGGCAATAAATAAACGTATAATGCGTAGAATGAAAATAATTATCTTTTATTGTATAATTTCATTACACTCTTATTGCCTTCTTATTTTCCATATTGTTCACCATTGTAATCATTATTTTATAATCGATAATTTATAGGTGTAATTAATTAATTTGGAACTTCTTGCGATATTTATAAAATAATGATTATTCAACAAAATATATTCTGTAATGGTTATAGAATAAAAAAAAAAGAATAAATACAATATTCAAGTAATGTGGCGGACCCCTTGGAGAAGGGTTGATCGGACCCAGGTAGGAGCGTCGTCTGCGGGCTGGGACCTTGGACGCACTTGGTCGCCAGGCCCAAGCTCTTCCCGAGCGCACACTTAGTCGCCGGAAGTCTATTCCTACCTGGGGTGCACATTTGGCGACCAGGTTCGGGGTTTTTCCTTGGCGTGCACATTTGGCCGCCAACCCTTGACTTTCGCCAGGACACGGATGTTCGGTGCAAGGACACGAACTTTCTCCAAGGGGCACGTACAGGAAGCGACATCCCCACTCCAGAAGTTTTCTTGTTCGAAGGAAATTCCTGGAGGATATAAGCGCGGATTCTGACGGATGACAGGGTCAGTCAGTCATTCAGTCAGTCAGTTCAAGTCAGTCAGTCGTTGTGAGAAGTCGTCATTCGCCGTCAGTTGTTCGTATAGTCGTTTATCCGTAGTTCTTGTTTCATTGTTATTTCATTTTCTTTGTTCCTTGTTACGTCGTTGAGTTTTTGTTGCTTATTTAATAAATGGTTATTGTTATATTGGGTGAATCCTTTACTGAACACCCAAACCACAACACATACCAAAAGGTAATAAAAATTTTTTTATCTTTTATTCGTTACTCGAAATTTTTATTTAGATAAATATTTTGCCCAACTCTGGTTGAGCTTAGCTCGGCTCGATTGTGCGAGTCGAGTCGAGTACTCGCACGATGCGAGCTATCCGCACCGATGCGAGCTGCTCGAAATAAAATCAGGCGTAAAATGACATGATGCGAGTTACAGCGGGAAGATCAGCACATCGATATTATCAAGCATTTTAGTATATTGACAATGCTAAATGTTTGCGATGTTTTATTATATATTTTGATGGTGAAATGTTGATTCAGAATTTCTATAACCCTTATTGAAAATAATTATGCAATAACAACTATTTCCTAGATTTATGTAAATAACTAGCTGTGATCTGTAAAGAACGGTATTTTATATATTCCTTTATATTATACTCCGGGGTTCAGTGTACAGTCGTAAAAATGTGTTGTTGCAAAATTGTTTATAATGTTGAAAATTAACGTTAAGCTTCGTTAAATAGTTTTTGAAAGGAATGGGTATATAAACAATATTGTATAATATTGATGTGTATTTATACGAGGTCGCCGCCGCGTCTACAATGTATGCTGGCGGTTCGTCGGCGTGCTCTTTGCACAGGCCGCCACACTGGTACTCGCACCAAAGGTCAAAAGACTGAATTCTGGTAAGCTGAGAAAAACTGTTTGACAGAATCTGAGCTAACTAACCTGAGAATAGAGATTGTCTTAGACTTTTATATTTTTCGATAATGAATAACTAAGCTAGTGGCTCGATGGGGAGGGAGGAAGAGCAAAACGCATACGCGTGCCGGTAGATTAAATACTCAGAGCGGGTGACCTAAGTGGGCGAGTGCAGGCGAGAGCCGGTCATAAACCTTAGCTCGCTGATGAGAGCCCTACTGTCCCATTGTACGGAAGTACACTTTTTAGAAGAAATGGCCGAGATAACGAACCAAAAAGGCAGTAAACCATTTTCACACTGCACAATTATAAACATGGAGATAGCGCAGGTTGCTTAGCGAGAAACGTGCGGCCGCTTCTCGTTATACATTATGCAGTCAGTCTCATAATTGATGGCAGACACTTTAAATCAGAATAACTTTTTTTATAAATCGACCAAACGACTTCAGCTGTTCTGCCAAGCTAGATAGATTAATTTACTAGATGACATGTAATGAAAACGCAGGAAAAATTGCGTTATATAATTGCGTTAATTGTCGAGCTAGGAAGTAGATTTAACTTTGCTGCCACTACGAATTATTTGGTAGTTAGCATGATTTTGCACCATCGTATAAAAGATCGACTGTTATCCATGGAGAAGAGCCAACAATTGCAAATTGAAAAAAGATTTAGATTAAAATATTAACTAAACAGAAAGTATGACGAGTGTTGAACGTAGACATCAGATCCTTTTAAAAGGGCCTAGCCGATTTATGGTCAAAACTGCCCTTAGAGGAAAAACCCCTCTGAGTAAAATTTCAACCCCCTATCTTGCCCATGAGGTTAGTTACAGGGTAAATTAGATTTCGCGCTTCTCCGCGTATTTCCCGCACTCTGATGCTTTCTAAAATTCTGAAAAAAATGTGACATATTTTGGATTCTAAGGCTGATTTTTGATAATTTTTTCAGATTTTTTTGTTACAAACTGTGGTCGTAAAAAAAAATGAAAAACCTCCAAAAAATCGGAAAAATGCAGATTTCTCAAAAATTTGAAAACATGCTATTCTACTGTTTAGTTCCTTGTTAAAGTACTATAACAGGCAGTGTCGTCAATTTTTTTTAGATTTTTTGTTGTGGGACATCATCGTCAAAAAACAATAAAAACCGAATTTTTTCGACGTTTTTGCTATTAGGAGGAAAGTTACACTTGTTGGTTTTATCGCAGCTATATATTAAGTAATTTTTAGCATTATTAAATTGAAACAAGTAATTCTTTGACCTAAGAAATGTGATTTAAGAGAAAGAATAAATTGTATTTTGTGTGATATATACCAGAATGTTCGTAAAGTTTTGTAACATCGCCGGACGTGTCGAACTAAGGAGCGGATACGCTGGGGTTCTTATCCCGTCGGTGGTAAATGTTTTTTCCCATACATCATCTTTATTTTTTCAATTTCTTATATTATTTATTCATGTGATTTTAACAATATTTTTTTAATGTTTTAAAAATATTGAAGTAACATTGATTAGGCAATGAATATTTATATTATCGTGTTCGTCTACGATTTCCGCCAGATATGAAATTGCTTGTGAAAATTGGCAAGATTCCGTGAAAAGAATTTTGAACTCTACGTCTGTCATTTCCAGAAAATCAAGAAATCAATACTGTTTGAAATGGAATCTTTTTGCGGTTCCAATTGTTTTGACCATCTTAATCGGCTATGCCCTTTTAAATCTTATCACCTATACTTGCACAGTACCGAATGACAGGCTGTTGGAACTTCCAACTTCCAACTTGGTTTCACGTTAATTTTCAACATTATAAACAATTTTGCGACAACACATTTTTACGACTGTACACTGAACCCCGGAGTATAATATAAAGGAATATGTAAAATACCGTTCTTTACAGATCACATCTAGTTATTTACATAAATCTAAATAGTTGTTATTGCATAATTATTTTCAATAAGGGTTATACAAATTCTGTATCAACATTTCACTATCAAAATATATAATAAAACATCGCAAACATTTAGCATTGTCAATATACTAAAATGCTTGATAATATCAATGTGCTGATCTTCCTGCTGTAACTCGCATCATGTCATTTTACGCCTGATTTTATTTCGAGCCGTTCGCTTCGTTGCGAGCAGCTCGCATCGTGCGAGTACTCGACTCGACTCGAAAAGCGAGTCCCGGCTCGACTGGACCCGAGCTCGGCTCGCATATGCGAGCTTGGCTGCAGGCCTAGTGCCAGGTGGGTGCTGGGATCGGTCGGTAACGGCCCCAATGTCGAGATACTCTCGTCGGTTGTGGAACTAAGAAAGTGGAACTATCACTGATCTCAAATACCAACATCGCTAAACATGCCGCGCTCGCTACCTAAATAGAACATTTGCTCGTGAATTACGGAAGAAACGTCAGTGACATAGGCAATAAATAAACGGATAATGCGTAGAATGAGAATAATTATTTTTTATTGTATAATTTCATTACACTATTATTGCCTTCTTATTTTCCGTATTATTCACCATTGTAATCATTATTTTATAATCGATAGTTTATAGGTGAAATTAATTAATTTGGAACTTATTGCGATATTTATAAAATAATGATTATTCAACAAAATATATTCTGTAATAGTTATAGAATAAAAAAAAAAAGAATAAATACAATATTCAAGTAATGACAAAATTCAATCGTTCTTATTGTGATCCGTTGTAACAAACACAGAAAATTATTTTTTTTACTTATTTAACCGATAATACCACTTCTAATGCTGGACTGCAATTATTCAAGTAAAGGTAGTAACGAAATAAAAGTGTTATGTAATGAAACTAACTTTCGACGGATCTTATCCATATAAAGCTATTTGGTGGCAGTATTATTGCTATTTGTACAGACACGCAGATACACAGATTCTTATATCTTGCAATGCACGTTGTTTTTTTCTCCGTCAACCGATTTCGATGAAATTTTCAGCTTCTGTATCCCTAACATAGAGGTAGAGATAAAAGTTTTGAAAAGTGTCTGTCATTTTAAGTTTTAATTATAATCGTATTGATTGCTATTTTTTATACCTTATAGAATTGTTTCTTTACATTTAATATTCTTTATATTTTATCAGCAATAAACTTTATGTATAATCATTAATTGTATTGTTAAATTTAACTTTCTGTGAGTAATTGTCAATACATATACATTAGTAACCACATCTATTTGTCCGCGGCGAAAACCGAGCTGTCGAACTCGAGACGGGAAGGACTCGCCGCGTCTCTTTCTTTTCATATGCTGTCCTTCTTTGCATCCGAAACTTCCGTCGTTCATTACACAAGTAAATATCATCGGAATTTTGTCATATTTGGTACCGTTTTCCTTAGAAAAATGCCACGAGTATGTTGGTGAAAGTCCGATAGAAAAATAATTAATAATGAAAAAGTTTATTTTTTTATTTAAAGGCCTGAGCTCACGCCAGTCTTTCATCTTTTCCGAACGCTTCGACTCTCCGCGGCTCTTTCTTTCCCATACGCTGTCCTTTTTCGCGTCCGAAACATCAATCGTTCATTACACAAGCAATTATCGTCGGAATTATATCATATTTGGTTTCATTTTAACCAGAAAAATGTCACGAATATGTTGGTAAAAGTTAAAAAAAAAAAAAATAACGAAAAATAAAGAAGTTTTGTGATTGGATTAGTAGTGGTCTTCTGGCCTCACACCGATATAGCCGACAATGTGTGGCCCACTCCTCGGGGAGGACGCTTCTCTAGTTTCGCTGTCCGCTTCTCCGTGCAACATTATATGTATCGTAGACGGATATTCTCTCCTTTTGAATGCCAGTCATTCTGGTGTGCCCAGAGTTGGGCATTATTAGATAAAAATTATTTAAATAACGATTCGAATAAAAGATACTTCATCTTTATTCGTTATTCGAAGGTTCGAATAAAAAAGGTATCCTTATTCGACGAGTATCGAATAAATAATTTTATTCGACGAGAATTTATCCGACGAATAAAGATACTTTTTTTTATTCGAAGCGGATTTATTCAAACTACGAGAAATTTTTTCATCTTTCATCTGTATCATTTATTCGAAGGCTTCAAATAAATGCTCGAATAACTTTTGCCGAGTGCCGAGCTTCAAAGACCCAGCGACGACAGACGACATACAATGTAAACGGATGGAGAATACGCGCACGTATGAAAGTTTAAACTTTCAGATTTTTTTGTTACAAACTGTGGTCGTAAAAAAAATGAAAAACCTCCAAAAAATCGGAAAAATACAGATTTCTCAAAAATTTGAAAACATGCTATTCTACTGTTTAGTTCCTTGTTAAAGTACTATAACAGGCAGTGTCGTCAATTTTTTTTAGATTTTTTGTTGTGGGACATCATCGTCAAAAAACAATAAAAACCGAATTTTTTCGACGTTTTTGCTATTAGGAGGAAAGTTACACTTGTTGGTTTTATCGCAGCTATATATTAAGTAATTTTTAGCATTATTAAATTGAAACAAGTAATTCTTTGACCTAAGAAATGTGATTTAAGAGAAAGAATAAATTGTATTTTGTGTGATATATACCAGAATGTTCGTAAAGTTTTGTAACATCGCCGGACGTGTGTCGAACTAAGGAGCGGATACGCTGGGGTTCTTATCCCGTCGGTGGTAAATGTTTTTTCCCATACATCATCTTTATTTTTTCAATTTCTTATATTATTTATTCATGTGATTTTAACAATATTTTTTTAATGTTTTAAAAATATTGAAGTAACATTGATTAGGCAATGAATATTTATATTATCGTGTTCGTCTACGATTTCCGCCAGATATGAAATTGCTTGTGAAAATTGGTAAGATTCCGTGAAAAGAATTTTGAAATCTACGTCTGTCATTTCCAGAAAATCAAGAAATCAATACTGTTTGAAATGGAATCTTTTTGCGGTTCCAATTGTTTTGACCATCTTAATCGGCTATGCCCTTTTAAATCTTATCACCTATACTTGCACAGTACCGAATGACAGGCTGTTGGAACTTCCAACTTCCAACTTGGTTTCACGTTAATTTTCAACATTATAAACAATTTTGCGACAACACATTTTTACGACTGTACAGTGAACCGGAGTATAATATAAAGGAATATATAAAATACCGTTCTTTACAGATCACATCTAGTTATTTACATAAATCTAGGAAATAGTTGTTATTGCATAATTATTTTCAATAAGGGTTATACAAATTCTGAATCAACATTTCACTATCAAAATATATAATAAAACATCGCAAACATTTAGCATTGTCAATATACTAAAATGCTTGATAATATCAATGTGCTGATCTTCCTGCTGTAACTCGCATCATGTCATTTTACGCCTGATTTTATTTCGAGCCGTTCGCTTCGTTGCGAGCAGCTCGCATCGTGCGAGTACTCGACTCGACTCGAAAAGCGAGTCCCGGCTCGACTGGACCCGAGCTCGGCTCGCATATGCGAGCTTGGCTGCAGGCCTAGTGCCAGGTGGGTGCTGGGATCGGTCGGTAACGGCCCCAATGTCGAGATACTCTCGTCGGTTGTGGAACTAAGAAAGTGGAACTATCACTGATCTCAAATACCAACATCGCTAAACATGCCGCGCTCGCTACCTAAATAGAACATTTGCTCGTGAATTACGGAAGAAACGTCAGTGACATAGGCAATAAATAAACGGATAATGCGTAGAATGAGAATAATTATTTTTTATTGTATAATTTCATTACACTATTATTGCCTTCTTATTTTCCGTATTATTCACCATTGTAATCATTATTTTATAATCGATAGTTTATAGGTGAAATTAATTAATTTGGAACTTATTGCGATATTTATAAAATAATGATTATTCAACAAAATATATTCTGTAATAGTTATAGAATAAAAAAAAAAGAATAAATACAATATTCAAGTAATGACAAAATTCAATCGTTCTTATTGTGATCCGTAGTAACAAACACAGAAAATTATTTTTTTTACTTATTTAACCGATAATACCACTTCTAATGCTGGACTGCAATTATTCAAGTAAAGGTAGTAACGAAATAAAAGTGTTATGTAATGAAACTAACTTTCGACGGATCTTATCCATATAAAGCTATTTGGTGGCAGTATTATTGCTATTTGTACAGACACGCAGATACACAGATTCTTATATCTTGCAATGCACGTTGTTTTTTTCTCCGTCAACCGATTTCGATGAAATTTTCAGCTTCTGTATCCCTAACATAGAGGTAGAGATAAAAGTTTTGAAAAGTGTCTGTCATTTTAAGTTTTAATTATAATTGTATTGATTGCTATTTTTTATACCTTATAGAATTGTTTCTTTACATTTAATATTCTTTATATTTTATCAGCAATAAACTTTATGTATAATCATTAATTGTATTGTTAAATTTAACTTTCTGTGAGTAATTGTCAATACATATACATTAGTAACCACATCTATTTGTCCGCGGCGAAAACCAAGCTGTCGAACTCGAGACGGGAAGGACTCGCCGCGTCTCTTTCTTTTCATATGCTGTCCTTCTTTGCGTCCGAAACTTCCGTCGTTCATTACACAAGTAAATATCATCGGAATTTTGTCATATTTGGTACCGTTTTCTCTAGAAAAATGCCACGAGTATGTTGGTGAAAGTCCGATAGAAAAATAATTAATAATGAAAAAGTTTATTTTTTTATTTAAAGGCCTGAGCTCACGCCAGTCTTTCATCTTTTCCGAACGCTTCGACTCTCCGCGGCTCTTTCTTTCCCATACGCTGTCCTTTTTCGCGTCCGAAACATCAATCGTTCATTACACAAGCAATTATCGTCGGAATTATATCATATTTGGTTTCATTTTAATCAGAAAAATGTCACGAATATGTTGGTAAAAGTTAAAAAAAAAAAAAATAACGAAAAATAAAGAAGTTTTGTGATTTGATTAGTAGTGGTCTTCTGGCCTCACACCGATATAGCCGACAATGTGTGGCCCACTCCTCGGGGAGGACGCTTCTCTAGTTTCGCTGTCCGCTTCTCCGTGCAACATTATATGTATCGTAGACGGATATTCTCTCCTTTTGAATGCCAGTCATTCTGGTGTGCCCAGAGTTGGGCATTATTAGATAAAAATTATTTAAATAACGATTCGAATAAAAGATACTTCATCTTTATTCGTTATTCGAAGGTTCGAATAAAAAAGGTATCCTTATTCGACGAGTATCGAATAAATAATTTTATTCGACGAGAATTTATCCGACGAATAAAGATACTTTTTTTTATTCGAAGCGGATTTATTCAAACTACGAGAAATTTTTTCATCTTTCATCTGTATCATTTATTCGAAGGCTTCAAATAAATGCTCGAATAACTTTTGCCGAGTGCCGAGCTTCAAAGACCCAGCGACGACAGACGACATACAATGTAAACGGATGGAGAATCGCGCACGTATGAAAGTTTAAACTTTCAGATTTTTTTGTTACAAACTGTGGTCGTAAAAAAAATGAAAAACCTCCAAAAAATCGGAAAAATACAGATTTCTCAAAAATTTGAAAACATGCTATTCTACTGTTTAGTTCCTTGTTAAAGTACTATAACAGGCAGTGTCGTCAATTTTTTTTAGATTTTTTGTTGTGGGACATCATCGTCAAAAAACAATAAAAACCGAATTTTTTCGACGTTTTTGCTATTAGGAGGAAAGTTACACTTGTTGGTTTTATCGCAGCTATATATTAAGTAATTTTTAGCATTATTAAATTGAAACAAGTAATTCTTTGACCTAAGAAATGTGATTTAAGAGAAAGAATAAATTGTATTTTGTGTGATATATACCAGAATGTTCGTAAAGTTTTGTAACATCGCCGGACGTGTGTCGAACTAAGGAGCGGATACGCTGGGGTTCTTATCCCGTCGGTGGTAAATGTTTTTTCCCATACATCATCTTTATTTTTTCAATTTCTTATATTATTTATTCATGTGATTTTAACAATATTTTTTTAATGTTTTAAAAATATTGAAGTAACATTGATTAGGCAATGAATATTTATATTATTGTGTTCGTCTACGATTTCCGCCAGATATGAAATTGCTTGTGAAAATTGGTAAGATTCCGTGAAAAGAATTTTGAAATCTACGTCTGTCATTTCCAGAAAATCAAGAAATCAATACTGTTTGAAATGGAATCTTTTTGCGGTTCCAATTGTTTTGACCATCTTAATCGGCTATGCCCTTTTAAATCTTATCACCTATACTTGCACAGTACCGAATGACAGGCTGTTGGAACTTCCAACTTCCAACTTGGTTTCACGTTAATTTTCAACATTATAAACAATTTTGCGACAACACATTTTTACGACTGTACAGTGAACCGGAGTATAATATAAAGGAATATATAAAATACCGTTCTTTACAGATCACATCTAGTTATTTACATAAATCTAGGAAATAGTTGTTATTGCATAATTATTTTCAATAAGGGTTATACAAATTCTGAATCAACATTTCACTATCAAAATATATAATAAAACATCGCAAACATTTAGCATTGTCAATATACTAAAATGCTTGATAATATCAATGTGCTGATCTTCCTGCTGTAACTCGCATCATGTCATTTTACGCCTGATTTTATTTCGAGCCGTTCGCTTCGTTGCGAGCAGCTCGCATCGTGCGAGTACTCGACTCGACTCGAAAAGCGAGTCCCGGCTCGACTGGACCCGAGCTCGGCTCGCATATGCGAGCTTGGCTGCAGGCCTAGTGCCAGGTGGGTGCTGGGATCGGTCGGTAACGGCCCCAATGTCGAGATACTCTCGTCGGTTGTGGAACTAAGAAAGTGGAACTATCACTGATCTCAAATACCAACATCGCTAAACATGCCGCGCTCGCTACCTAAATAGAACATTTGCTCGTGAATTACGGAAGAAACGTCAGTGACATAGGCAATAAATAAACGGATAATGCGTAGAATGAGAATAATTATTTTTTATTGTATAATTTCATTACACTATTATTGCCTTCTTATTTTCCGTATTATTCACCATTGTAATCATTATTTTATAATCGATAGTTTATAGGTGAAATTAATTAATTTGGAACTTATTGCGATATTTATAAAATAATGATTATTCAACAAAATATATTCTGTAATAGTTATAGAATAAAAAAAAAAAGAATAAATACAATATTCAAGTAATGACAAAATTCAATCGTTCTTATTGTGATCCGTTGTAACAAACACAGAAAATTATTTTTTTTACTTATTTAACCGATAATACCACTTCTAATGCTGGACTGCAATTATTCAAGTAAAGGTAGTAACGAAATAAAAGTGTTATGTAATGAAACTAACTTTCGACGGATCTTATCCATATAAAGCTATTTGGTGGCAGTATTATTGCTATTTGTACAGACACGCAGATACACAGATTCTTATATCTTGCAATGCACGTTGTTTTTTTCTCCGTCAACCGATTTCGATGAAATTTTCAGCTTCTGTATCCCTAACATAGAGGTAGAGATAAAAGTTTTGAAAAGTGTCTGTCATTTTAAGTTTTAATTATAATCGTATTGATTGCTATTTTTTATACCTTATAGAATTGTTTCTTTACATTTAATATTCTTTATATTTTATCAGCAATAAACTTTATGTATAATCATTAATTGTATTGTTAAATTTAACTTTCTGTGAGTAATTGTCAATACATATACATTAGTAACCACATCTATTTGTCCGCGGCGAAAACCGAGCTGTCGAACTCGAGACGGGAAGGACTCGCCGCGTCTCTTTCTTTTCATATGCTGTCCTTCTTTGCGTCCGAAACTTCCGTCGTTCATTACACAAGTAAATATCATCGGAATTTTGTCATATTTGGTACCGTTTTCCTTAGAAAAATGCCACGAGTATGTTGGTGAAAGTCCGATAGAAAAATAATTAATAATGAAAAAGTTTATTTTTTTATTTAAAGGCCTGAGCTCACGCCAGTCTTTCATCTTTTCCGAACGCTTCGACTCTCCGCGGCTCTTTCTTTCCCATACGCTGTCCTTTTTCGCGTCCGAAACATCAATCGTTCATTACACAAGCAATTATCGTCGGAATTATATCATATTTGGTTTCATTTTAATCAGAAAAATGTCACGAATATGTTGGTAAAAGTTAAAAAAAAAAAAAAAATAACGAAAAATAAAGAAGTTTTGTGATTGGATTAGTAGTGGTCTTCTGGTCTCACACCGATATAGCCGACAATGTGTGGCCCACTCCTCGGGGAGGACGCTTCTCTAGTTTCGCTGTCCGCTTCTCCGTGCAACATTATATGTATCGTAGACGGATATTCTCTCCTTTTGAATGCCAGTCATTCTGGTGTGCCCAGAGTTGGGCATTATTAGATAAAAATTATTTAAATAACGATTCGAATAAAAGATACTTCATCTTTATTCGTTATTCGAAGGTTCGAATGAAAAAGGTATCTTTATTCGACGAGTATCGAATAAATAATTTTATTCGACGAGAATTTATCCGACGAATAAAGATACTTTTTTTTATTCGAAGCGGATTTATTCAAACTACGAGAAATTTTTTCATCTTTCATCTGTATCTTTTATCCGAAGGCTTCAAATAAATGCTCGAATAACTTTTGCCGAGTGCCGAGCTTCAAAGACCCAGCGACGACAGACGACATACAATGTAAACGGATGGAGAATCGCGCACGAATGAAAGTTTAAACTTTTAGATTGTGCAATATATCCTCATGAAATTGTGACGAGCGAATGGAGGGGATTTTCCTGATGAAAATGAGATCAAATTCGGGTGTAATCGACCAAGTTTCACTGATACGTAATGTTACGATAAAAATTACAATCTCATTAAAGACAGTCCAAATGATGTCGTGTTTAGACTCATTTTGATCGGGATGAGCTCTACAACTCATTCGTATTAACAATATTGTTCTGATTAAAAACATAAAAGCATAAATTGCCAATAATGTTGGATTCTCCATCTGCTTACATTGTAGGCTGTTGGTCGGTCTTTATAAAAAAATCTTTATTCGTCGAATAAATTCATTACGTGCGGAATAGAGATAACATAATTATTTTTATTTGACGCGTAACAAATCATTTTTTATCTTTTATTCGCTGTTTGAAATGTCTATTTCAATAAAAATTTGCCCATCTTTGCTTCTACAATTATATTATTTTATATTATATTAATTCATCCACGTGATTCTCTCTCAAACTCTATACTATTCGGAATAGTACGTTAAATAAACGCTACTCTGGTTTTCAACATATTTCTGTTCCCACAGATCGATTCTTGGAACAATTATCTATAAAAAAAAAAAGTGTAAGGAAATAATGCTTGTTCATGAAATATTTTTAAATTACAAATTAAGGTATCTCATATGGAAGTAGAAATTGATTTTCCTAAAATTATGCTTTAATAATTTCTTACGTAAAATATTTTGACGAATTTTTCGTCCTTGATATTAGTTTTACTTTTAATATTTTAGATCTTAAAAAGCAACACTAAAAAAAAATATCTTTTTAATTTGAATACGTTTGTCGGAGAATGTAACATTTGATAATCGATATGGGTCCGTGATGATTCACCTTCTCAGCGACGAGAAGTTCCTTAGTGGTCTTCTGCACCGACGAGATACCGTCGTTGGCCTTCTGTTTCTTACTCCAGCCAAAATCTATCCTAGAGAGCGGTAGACAACACCGTATTTTTCGAGCGACACATTCTCCCGTAAGGCTGTCAGTCTTTATATATATCTGGTCGGTGGATCAGTGCACCCACGAGATATATATATATAAAGACTGCCAGCCCCCGTGTTAAACTGCGAGTCTCAAAGTGGGTGCCAGGTGGGTGCTGGGAGCGGTCGGTAACGGCCCTAATGTCGAGATACTCTCGTCGGTTGTGGAACTAAAAGAACATTTGCTCGTGAATTATGGAAAAAACGTCAGTGACAGAGGCAATAAATAAACGTATAATGCGTAGAATGAAAATAATTATCTTTTATTGTATAATTTCATTACACTCTTATTGCCTTCTTATTTTCCATATTGTTCACCATTGTAATCATTATTTTATAATCGATAATTTATAGGTGTAATTAATTAATTTGGAACTTCTTGCGATATTTATAAAATAATGATTATTCAACAAAATATATTCTGTAATGGTTATAGAATAAAAAAAAAAGAATAAATACAATATTCAAGTAATGTGGCGGACCCCTTGGAGAAGGGTTGATCGGACCCAGGTAGGAGCGTCGTCTGCGGGCTGGGACCTTGGACGCACTTGGTCGCCAGGCCCAAGCTCTTCCCGAGCGCACACTTAGTCGCCGGAAGTCTATTCCTACCTGGGGTGCACATTTGGCGACCAGGTTCGGGGTTTTTCCTTGGCGTGCACATTTGGCCGCCAACCCTTGACTTTCGCCAGGACACGGATGTTCGGTGCAAGGACACGAACTTTCTCCAAGGGGCACGTACAGGAAGCGACATCCCCACTCCAGAAGTTTTCTTGTTCGAAGGAAATTCCTGGAGGATATAAGCGCGGATTCTGACGGATGACAGGGTCAGTCAGTCATTCAGTCAGTCAGTTCAAGTCAGTCAGTCGTTGTGAGAAGTCGTCATTCGCCGTCAGTTGTTCGTATAGTCGTTTATCCGTAGTTCTTGTTTCATTGTTATTTCATTTTCTTTGTTCCTTGTTACGTCGTTGAGTTTTTGTTGCTTATTTAATAAATGGTTATTGTTATATTGGGTGAATCCTTTACTGAACACCCAAACCACAACACATACCAAAAGGTAATAAAAATTTTTTTATCTTTTATTCGTTACTCGAAATTTTTATTTAGATAAATATTTTGCCCAACTCTGGTTGAGCTTAGCTCGGCTCGATTGTGCGAGTCGAGTCGAGTACTCGCACGATGCGAGCTATCCGCACCGATGCGAGCTGCTCGAAATAAAATCAGGCGTAAAATGACATGATGCGAGTTACAGCGGGAAGATCAGCACATCGATATTATCAAGCATTTTAGTATATTGACAATGCTAAATGTTTGCGATGTTTTATTATATATTTTGATGGTGAAATGTTGATTCAGAATTTCTATAACCCTTATTGAAAATAATTATGCAATAACAACTATTTCCTAGATTTATGTAAATAACTAGCTGTGATCTGTAAAGAACGGTATTTTATATATTCCTTTATATTATACTCCGGGGTTCAGTGTACAGTCGTAAAAATGTGTTGTTGCAAAATTGTTTATAATGTTGAAAATTAACGTTAAGCTTCGTTAAATAGTTTTTGAAAGGAATGGGTATATAAACAATATTGTATAATATTGATGTGTATTTATACGAGGTCGCCGCCGCGTCTACAATGTATGCTGGCGGTTCGTCGGCGTGCTCTTTGCACAGGCCGCCACACTGGTACTCGCACCAAAGGTCAAAAGACTGAATTCTGGTAAGCTGAGAAAAACTGTTTGACAGAATCTGAGCTAACTAACCTGAGAATAGAGATTGTCTTAGACTTTTATATTTTTCGATAATGAATAACTAAGCTAGTGGCTCGATGGGGAGGGAGGAAGAGCAAAACGCATACGCGTGCCGGTAGATTAAATACTCAGAGCGGGTGACCTAAGTGGGCGAGTGCAGGCGAGAGCCGGTCATAAACCTTAGCTCGCTGATGAGAGCCCTACTGTCCCATTGTACGGAAGTACACTTTTTAGAAGAAATGGCCGAGATAACGAACCAAAAAGGCAGTAAACCATTTTCACACTGCACAATTATAAACATGGAGATAGCGCAGGTTGCTTAGCGAGAAACGTGCGGCCGCTTCTCGTTATACATTATGCAGTCAGTCTCATAATTGATGGCAGACACTTTAAATCAGAATAACTTTTTTTATAAATCGACCAAACGACTTCAGCTGTTCTGCCAAGCTAGATAGATTAATTTACTAGATGACATGTAATGAAAACGCAGGAAAAATTGCGTTATATAATTGCGTTAATTGTCGAGCTAGGAAGTAGATTTAACTTTGCTGCCACTACGAATTATTTGGTAGTTAGCATGATTTTGCACCATCGTATAAAAGATCGACTGTTATCCATGGAGAAGAGCCAACAATTGCAAATTGAAAAAAGATTTAGATTAAAATATTAACTAAACAGAAAGTATGACGAGTGTTGAACGTAGACATCAGATCCTTTTAAAAGGGCCTAGCCGATTTATGGTCAAAACTGCCCTTAGAGGAAAAACCCCTCTGAGTAAAATTTCAACCCCCTATCTTGCCCATGAGGTTAGTTACAGGGTAAATTAGATTTCGCGCTTCTCCGCGTATTTCCCGCACTCTGATGCTTTCTAAAATTCTGAAAAAAATGTGACATATTTTGGATTCTAAGGCTGATTTTTGATAATTTTTTCAGATTTTTTTGTTACAAACTGTGGTCGTAAAAAAAAATGAAAAACCTCCAAAAAATCGGAAAAATGCAGATTTCTCAAAAATTTGAAAACATGCTATTCTACTGTTTAGTTCCTTGTTAAAGTACTATAACAGGCAGTGTCGTCAATTTTTTTTAGATTTTTTGTTGTGGGACATCATCGTCAAAAAACAATAAAAACCGAATTTTTTCGACGTTTTTGCTATTAGGAGGAAAGTTACACTTGTTGGTTTTATCGCAGCTATATATTAAGTAATTTTTAGCATTATTAAATTGAAACAAGTAATTCTTTGACCTAAGAAATGTGATTTAAGAGAAAGAATAAATTGTATTTTGTGTGATATATACCAGAATGTTCGTAAAGTTTTGTAACATCGCCGGACGTGTCGAACTAAGGAGCGGATACGCTGGGGTTCTTATCCCGTCGGTGGTAAATGTTTTTTCCCATACATCATCTTTATTTTTTCAATTTCTTATATTATTTATTCATGTGATTTTAACAATATTTTTTTAATGTTTTAAAAATATTGAAGTAACATTGATTAGGCAATGAATATTTATATTATCGTGTTCGTCTACGATTTCCGCCAGATATGAAATTGCTTGTGAAAATTGGCAAGATTCCGTGAAAAGAATTTTGAACTCTACGTCTGTCATTTCCAGAAAATCAAGAAATCAATACTGTTTGAAATGGAATCTTTTTGCGGTTCCAATTGTTTTGACCATCTTAATCGGCTATGCCCTTTTAAATCTTATCACCTATACTTGCACAGTACCGAATGACAGGCTGTTGGAACTTCCAACTTCCAACTTGGTTTCACGTTAATTTTCAACATTATAAACAATTTTGCGACAACACATTTTTACGACTGTACACTGAACCCCGGAGTATAATATAAAGGAATATGTAAAATACCGTTCTTTACAGATCACATCTAGTTATTTACATAAATCTAAATAGTTGTTATTGCATAATTATTTTCAATAAGGGTTATACAAATTCTGTATCAACATTTCACTATCAAAATATATAATAAAACATCGCAAACATTTAGCATTGTCAATATACTAAAATGCTTGATAATATCAATGTGCTGATCTTCCTGCTGTAACTCGCATCATGTCATTTTACGCCTGATTTTATTTCGAGCCGTTCGCTTCGTTGCGAGCAGCTCGCATCGTGCGAGTACTCGACTCGACTCGAAAAGCGAGTCCCGGCTCGACTGGACCCGAGCTCGGCTCGCATATGCGAGCTTGGCTGCAGGCCTAGTGCCAGGTGGGTGCTGGGATCGGTCGGTAACGGCCCCAATGTCGAGATACTCTCGTCGGTTGTGGAACTAAGAAAGTGGAACTATCACTGATCTCAAATACCAACATCGCTAAACATGCCGCGCTCGCTACCTAAATAGAACATTTGCTCGTGAATTACGGAAGAAACGTCAGTGACATAGGCAATAAATAAACGGATAATGCGTAGAATGAGAATAATTATTTTTTATTGTATAATTTCATTACACTATTATTGCCTTCTTATTTTCCGTATTATTCACCATTGTAATCATTATTTTATAATCGATAGTTTATAGGTGAAATTAATTAATTTGGAACTTATTGCGATATTTATAAAATAATGATTATTCAACAAAATATATTCTGTAATAGTTATAGAATAAAAAAAAAAAGAATAAATACAATATTCAAGTAATGACAAAATTCAATCGTTCTTATTGTGATCCGTTGTAACAAACACAGAAAATTATTTTTTTTACTTATTTAACCGATAATACCACTTCTAATGCTGGACTGCAATTATTCAAGTAAAGGTAGTAACGAAATAAAAGTGTTATGTAATGAAACTAACTTTCGACGGATCTTATCCATATAAAGCTATTTGGTGGCAGTATTATTGCTATTTGTACAGACACGCAGATACACAGATTCTTATATCTTGCAATGCACGTTGTTTTTTTCTCCGTCAACCGATTTCGATGAAATTTTCAGCTTCTGTATCCCTAACATAGAGGTAGAGATAAAAGTTTTGAAAAGTGTCTGTCATTTTAAGTTTTAATTATAATCGTATTGATTGCTATTTTTTATACCTTATAGAATTGTTTCTTTACATTTAATATTCTTTATATTTTATCAGCAATAAACTTTATGTATAATCATTAATTGTATTGTTAAATTTAACTTTCTGTGAGTAATTGTCAATACATATACATTAGTAACCACATCTATTTGTCCGCGGCGAAAACCGAGCTGTCGAACTCGAGACGGGAAGGACTCGCCGCGTCTCTTTCTTTTCATATGCTGTCCTTCTTTGCATCCGAAACTTCCGTCGTTCATTACACAAGTAAATATCATCGGAATTTTGTCATATTTGGTACCGTTTTCCTTAGAAAAATGCCACGAGTATGTTGGTGAAAGTCCGATAGAAAAATAATTAATAATGAAAAAGTTTATTTTTTTATTTAAAGGCCTGAGCTCACGCCAGTCTTTCATCTTTTCCGAACGCTTCGACTCTCCGCGGCTCTTTCTTTCCCATACGCTGTCCTTTTTCGCGTCCGAAACATCAATCGTTCATTACACAAGCAATTATCGTCGGAATTATATCATATTTGGTTTCATTTTA
The DNA here is from genome assembly GCF_050948215.1 of Halictus rubicundus. Lineage (NCBI taxonomy): Eukaryota > Metazoa > Arthropoda > Insecta > Hymenoptera > Halictidae > Halictus > Halictus rubicundus. The sequence goes on along the minus strand of NW_027489262.1, from coordinate 37,330 downwards.
ACCAGAAAAATGTCACGAATATGTTGGTAAAAGTTAAAAAAAAAAAAAATAACGAAAAATAAAGAAGTTTTGTGATTGGATTAGTAGTGGTCTTCTGGCCTCACACCGATATAGCCGACAATGTGTGGCCCACTCCTCGGGGAGGACGCTTCTCTAGTTTCGCTGTCCGCTTCTCCGTGCAACATTATATGTATCGTAGACGGATATTCTCTCCTTTTGAATGCCAGTCATTCTGGTGTGCCCAGAGTTGGGCATTATTAGATAAAAATTATTTAAATAACGATTCGAATAAAAGATACTTCATCTTTATTCGTTATTCGAAGGTTCGAATAAAAAAGGTATCCTTATTCGACGAGTATCGAATAAATAATTTTATTCGACGAGAATTTATCCGACGAATAAAGATACTTTTTTTTATTCGAAGCGGATTTATTCAAACTACGAGAAATTTTTTCATCTTTCATCTGTATCATTTATTCGAAGGCTTCAAATAAATGCTCGAATAACTTTTGCCGAGTGCCGAGCTTCAAAGACCCAGCGACGACAGACGACATACAATGTAAACGGATGGAGAATACGCGCACGTATGAAAGTTTAAACTTTCAGATTTTTTTGTTACAAACTGTGGTCGTAAAAAAAATGAAAAACCTCCAAAAAATCGGAAAAATACAGATTTCTCAAAAATTTGAAAACATGCTATTCTACTGTTTAGTTCCTTGTTAAAGTACTATAACAGGCAGTGTCGTCAATTTTTTTTAGATTTTTTGTTGTGGGACATCATCGTCAAAAAACAATAAAAACCGAATTTTTTCGACGTTTTTGCTATTAGGAGGAAAGTTACACTTGTTGGTTTTATCGCAGCTATATATTAAGTAATTTTTAGCATTATTAAATTGAAACAAGTAATTCTTTGACCTAAGAAATGTGATTTAAGAGAAAGAATAAATTGTATTTTGTGTGATATATACCAGAATGTTCGTAAAGTTTTGTAACATCGCCGGACGTGTGTCGAACTAAGGAGCGGATACGCTGGGGTTCTTATCCCGTCGGTGGTAAATGTTTTTTCCCATACATCATCTTTATTTTTTCAATTTCTTATATTATTTATTCATGTGATTTTAACAATATATATTTTTTTAATGTTTTAAAAATATTGAAGTAACATTGATTAGGCAATGAATATTTATATTATCGTGTTCGTCTACGATTTCCGCCAGATATGAAATTGCTTGTGAAAATTGGTAAGATTCCGTGAAAAGAATTTTGAAATCTACGTCTGTCATTTCCAGAAAATCAAGAAATCAATACTGTTTGAAATGGAATCTTTTTGCGGTTCCAATTGTTTTGACCATCTTAATCGGCTATGCCCTTTTAAATCTTATCACCTATACTTGCACAGTACCGAATGACAGGCTGTTGGAACTTCCAACTTCCAACTTGGTTTCACGTTAATTTTCAACATTATAAACAATTTTGCGACAACACATTTTTACGACTACACGGTACAGTGAACCGGAGTATAATATAAAGGAATATATAAAATACCGTTCTTTACAGATCACATCTAGTTATTTACATAAATCTAAATAGTTGTTATTGCATAATTATTTTCAATAAGGGTTATACAAATTCTGAATCAACATTTCACTATCAAAATATATAATAAAACATCGCAAACATTTAGCATTGTCAATATACTAAAATGCTTGATAATATCAATGTGCTGATCTTCCTGCTGTAACTCGCATCATGTCATTTTACGCCTGATTTTATTTCGAGCCGTTCGCTTCGTTGCGAGCAGCTCGCATCGTGCGAGTACTCGACTCGACTCGAAAAGCGAGTCCCGGCTCGACTGGACCCGAGCTCGGCTCGCATATGCGAGCTTGGCTGCAGGCCTAGTGCCAGGTGGGTGCTGGGATCGGTCGGTAACGGCCCCAATGTCGAGATACTCTCGTCGGTTGTGGAACTAAGAAAGTGGAACTATCACTGATCTCAAATACCAACATCGCTAAACATGCCGCGCTCGCTACCTAAATAGAACATTTGCTCGTGAATTACGGAAGAAACGTCAGTGACATAGGCAATAAATAAACGGATAATGCGTAGAATGAGAATAATTATTTTTTATTGTATAATTTCATTACACTATTATTGCCTTCTTATTTTCCATATTATTCACCATTGTAATCATTATTTTATAATCGATAGTTTATAGGTGAAATTAATTAATTTGGAACTTATTGCGATATTTATAAAATAATGATTATTCAACAAAATATATTCTGTAATAGTTATAGAATAAAAAAAAAAGAAGAATAAATACAATATTCAAGTAATGACAAAATTCAATCGTTCTTATTGTGATCCGTAGTAACAAACACAGAAAATTATTTTTTTTTACTTATTTAACCGATAATACCACTTCTAATGCTGGACTGCAATTATTCAAGTAAAGGTAGTAACGAAATAAAAGTGTTATGTAATGAAACTAACTTTCGACGGATCTTATCCATATAAAGCTATTTGGTGGCAGTATTATTGCTATTTGTACAGGCACACAGATACACAGATTCTTATATCTTGCAATGCACGTTGTTTTTTTCTCCGTCAACCGATTTCGATGAAATTTTCAGCTTCTGTATCCCTAACATAGAGCTAGAGATAAAAGTTTTGAAAAGTGTCTGTCATTTTAAGTTTTAATTATAATTGTATTGATTGCTATTTTTTATACCTTATAGAATTGTTTCTTTACATTTAATATTCTTTATATTTTATCAGCAATAAACTTTATGTATAATCATTAATTGTATTGTTAAATTTAACTTTCTGTGAGTAATTGTCAATACATATACATTAGTAACCACATCTATTTGTCCGCGGCGAAAACCAAGCTGTCGAACTCGAGACGGGAAGGACTCGCCGCGTCTCTTTCTTTTCATATGCTGTCCTTCTTTGCGTCCGAAACTTCCGTCGTTCATTACACAAGTAAATATCATCGGAATTTTGTCATATTTGGTACCGTTTTCCTTAGAAAAATGCCACGAGTATGTTGGTGAAAGTCCGATAGAAAAATAATTAATAATGAAAAAGTTTATTTTTTTATTTAAAGGCCTGAGCTCACGCCAGTCTTTCATCTTTTCCGAACGCTTCGACTCTCCGCGGCTCTTTCTTTCCCATACGCTGTCCTTTTTCGCGTCCGAAACATCAATCGTTCATTACACAAGCAATTATCGTCGGAATTATATCATATTTGGTTTCATTTTAATCAGAAAAATGTCACGAATATGTTGGTAAAAGTTAAAAAAAAAAAAAAATAACGAAAAATAAAGAAGTTTTGTGATTGGATTAGTAGTGGTCTTCTGGCCTCACACCGATATAGCCGACAATGTGTGGCCCACTCCTCGGGGAGGACGCTTCTCTAGTTTCGCTGTCCGCTTCTCCGTGCAACATTATATGTATCGTAGACGGATATTCTCTCCTTTTGAATGCCAGTCATTCTGGTGTGCCCAGAGTTGGGCATTATTAGATAAAAATTATTTAAATAACGATTCGAATAAAAGATACTTCATCTTTATTCGTTATTCGAAGGTTCGAATAAAAAAGGTATCCTTATTCGACGAGTATCGAATAAATAATTTTATTCGACGAGAATTTATCCGACGAATAAAGATACTTTTTTTTATTCGAAGCGGATTTATTCAAACTACGAGAAATTTTTTCATCTTTCATCTGTATCATTTATTCGAAGGCTTCAAATAAATGCTCGAATAACTTTTGCCGAGTGCCGAGCTTCAAAGACCCAGCGACGACAGACGACATACAATGTAAACGGATGGAGAATCGCGCACGTATGAAAGTTTAAACTTTCAGATTTTTTTGTTACAAACTGTGGTCGTAAAAAAAATGAAAAACCTCCAAAAAATCGGAAAAATACAGATTTCTCAAAAATTTGAAAACATGCTATTCTACTGTTTAGTTCCTTGTTAAAGTACTATAACAGGCAGTGTCGTCAATTTTTTTTAGATTTTTTGTTGTGGGACATCATCGTCAAAAAACAATAAAAACCGAATTTTTTCGACGTTTTTGCTATTAGGAGGAAAGTTACACTTGTTGGTTTTATCGCAGCTATATATTAAGTAATTTTTAGCATTATTAAATTGAAACAAGTAATTCTTTGACCTAAGAAATGTGATTTAAGAGAAAGAATAAATTGTATTTTGTGTGATATATACCAGAATGTTCGTAAAGTTTTGTAACATCGCCGGACGTGTGTCGAACTAAGGAGCGGATACGCTGGGGTTCTTATCCCGTCGGTGGTAAATGTTTTTTCCCATACATCATCTTTATTTTTTCAATTTCTTATATTATTTATTCATGTGATTTTAACAATATTTTTTTAATGTTTTAAAAATATTGAAGTAACATTGATTAGGCAATGAATATTTATATTATTGTGTTCGTCTACGATTTCCGCCAGATATGAAATTGCTTGTGAAAATTGGTAAGATTCCGTGAAAAGAATTTTGAAATCTACGTCTGTCATTTCCAGAAAATCAAGAAATCAATACTGTTTGAAATGGAATCTTTTTGCGGTTCCAATTGTTTTGACCATCTTAATCGGCTATGCCCTTTTAAATCTTATCACCTATACTTGCACAGTACCGAATGACAGGCTGTTGGAACTTCCAACTTCCAACTTGGTTTCACGTTAATTTTCAACATTATAAACAATTTTGCGACAACACATTTTTACGACTGTACAGTGAACCGGAGTATAATATAAAGGAATATATAAAATACCGTTCTTTACAGATCACATCTAGTTATTTACATAAATCTAGGAAATAGTTGTTATTGCATAATTATTTTCAATAAGGGTTATACAAATTCTGAATCAACATTTCACTATCAAAATATATAATAAAACATCGCAAACATTTAGCATTGTCAATATACTAAAATGCTTGATAATATCAATGTGCTGATCTTCCTGCTGTAACTCGCATCATGTCATTTTACGCCTGATTTTATTTCGAGCCGTTCGCTTCGTTGCGAGCAGCTCGCATCGTGCGAGTACTCGACTCGACTCGAAAAGCGAGTCCCGGCTCGACTGGACCCGAGCTCGGCTCGCATATGCGAGCTTGGCTGCAGGCCTAGTGCCAGGTGGGTGCTGGGATCGGTCGGTAACGGCCCCAATGTCGAGATACTCTCGTCGGTTGTGGAACTAAGAAAGTGGAACTATCACTGATCTCAAATACCAACATCGCTAAACATGCCGCGCTCGCTACCTAAATAGAACATTTGCTCGTGAATTACGGAAGAAACGTCAGTGACATAGGCAATAAATAAACGGATAATGCGTAGAATGAGAATAATTATTTTTTATTGTATAATTTCATTACACTATTATTGCCTTCTTATTTTCCGTATTATTCACCATTGTAATCATTATTTTATAATCGATAGTTTATAGGTGAAATTAATTAATTTGGAACTTATTGCGATATTTATAAAATAATGATTATTCAACAAAATATATTCTGTAATAGTTATAGAATAAAAAAAAAAAGAATAAATACAATATTCAAGTAATGACAAAATTCAATCGTTCTTATTGTGATCCGTTGTAACAAACACAGAAAATTATTTTTTTTACTTATTTAACCGATAATACCACTTCTAATGCTGGACTGCAATTATTCAAGTAAAGGTAGTAACGAAATAAAAGTGTTATGTAATGAAACTAACTTTCGACGGATCTTATCCATATAAAGCTATTTGGTGGCAGTATTATTGCTATTTGTACAGACACGCAGATACACAGATTCTTATATCTTGCAATGCACGTTGTTTTTTTCTCCGTCAACCGATTTCGATGAAATTTTCAGCTTCTGTATCCCTAACATAGAGGTAGAGATAAAAGTTTTGAAAAGTGTCTGTCATTTTAAGTTTTAATTATAATTGTATTGATTGCTATTTTTTATACCTTATAGAATTGTTTCTTTACATTTAATATTCTTTATATTTTATCAGCAATAAACTTTATGTATAATCATTAATTGTATTGTTAAATTTAACTTTCTGTGAGTAATTGTCAATACATATACATTAGTAACCACATCTATTTGTCCGCGGCGAAAACCAAGCTGTCGAACTCGAGACGGGAAGGACTCGCCGCGTCTCTTTCTTTTCATATGCTGTCCTTCTTTGCGTCCGAAACTTCCGTCGTTCATTACACAAGTAAATATCATCGGAATTTTGTCATATTTGGTACCGTTTTCTCTAGAAAAATGCCACGAGTATGTTGGTGAAAGTCCGATAGAAAAATAATTAATAATGAAAAAGTTTATTTTTTTATTTAAAGGCCTGAGCTCACGCCAGTCTTTCATCTTTTCCGAACGCTTCGACTCTCCGCGGCTCTTTCTTTCCCATACGCTGTCCTTTTTCGCGTCCGAAACATCAATCGTTCATTACACAAGCAATTATCGTCGGAATTATATCATATTTGGTTTCATTTTAATCAGAAAAATGTCACGAATATGTTGGTAAAAGTTAAAAAAAAAAAAAAATAACGAAAAATAAAGAAGTTTTGTGATTGGATTAGTAGTGGTCTTCTGGCCTCACACCGATATAGCCGACAATGTGTGGCCCACTCCTCGGGGAGGACGCTTCTCTAGTTTCGCTGTCCGCTTCTCCGTGCAACATTATATGTATCGTAGACGGATATTCTCTCCTTTTGAATGCCAGTCATTCTGGTGTGCCCAGAGTTGGGCATTATTAGATAAAAATTATTTAAATAACGATTCGAATAAAAGATACTTCATCTTTATTCGTTATTCGAAGGTTCGAATAAAAAAGGTATCCTTATTCGACGAGTATCGAATAAATAATTTTATTCGACGAGAATTTATCCGACGAATAAAGATACTTTTTTTTATTCGAAGCGGATTTATTCAAACTACGAGAAATTTTTTCATCTTTCATCTGTATCATTTATTCGAAGGCTTCAAATAAATGCTCGAATAACTTTTGCCGAGTGCCGAGCTTCAAAGACCCAGCGACGACAGACGACATACAATGTAAACGGATGGAGAATCGCGCACGTATGAAAGTTTAAACTTTCAGATTTTTTTGTTACAAACTGTGGTCGTAAAAAAAATGAAAAACCTCCAAAAAATCGGAAAAATACAGATTTCTCAAAAATTTGAAAACATGCTATTCTACTGTTTAGTTCCTTGTTAAAGTACTATAACAGGCAGTGTCGTCAATTTTTTTTAGATTTTTTGTTGTGGGACATCATCGTCAAAAAACAATAAAAACCGAATTTTTTCGACGTTTTTGCTATTAGGAGGAAAGTTACACTTGTTGGTTTTATCGCAGCTATATATTAAGTAATTTTTAGCATTATTAAATTGAAACAAGTAATTCTTTGACCTAAGAAATGTGATTTAAGAGAAAGAATAAATTGTATTTTGTGTGATATATACCAGAATGTTCGTAAAGTTTTGTAACATCGCCGGACGTGTGTCGAACTAAGGAGCGGATACGCTGGGGTTCTTATCCCGTCGGTGGTAAATGTTTTTTCCCATACATCATCTTTATTTTTTCAATTTCTTATATTATTTATTCATGTGATTTTAACAATATTTTTTTAATGTTTTAAAAATATTGAAGTAACATTGATTAGGCAATGAATATTTATATTATTGTGTTCGTCTACGATTTCCGCCAGATATGAAATTGCTTGTGAAAATTGGTAAGATTCCGTGAAAAGAATTTTGAAATCTACGTCTGTCATTTCCAGAAAATCAAGAAATCAATACTGTTTGAAATGGAATCTTTTTGCGGTTCCAATTGTTTTGACCATCTTAATCGGCTATGCCCTTTTAAATCTTATCACCTATACTTGCACAGTACCGAATGACAGGCTGTTGGAACTTCCAACTTCCAACTTGGTTTCACGTTAATTTTCAACATTATAAACAATTTTGCGACAACACATTTTTACGACTACACGGTACAGTGAACCGGAGTATAATATAAAGGAATATATAAAATACCGTTCTTTACAGATCACATCTAGTTATTTACATAAATCTAAATAGTTGTTATTGCATAATTATTTTCAATAAGGGTTATACAAATTCTGAATCAACATTTCACTATCAAAATATATAATAAAACATCGCAAACATTTAGCATTGTCAATATACTAAAATGCTTGATAATATCAATGTGCTGATCTTCCTGCTGTAACTCGCATCATGTCATTTTACGCCTGATTTTATTTCGAGCCGTTCGCTTCGTTGCTAGCAGCTCGCATCGTGCGAGTACTCGACTCGACTCGAAAAGCGAGTCCCGGCTCGACTGGACCCGAGCTCGGCTCGCATATGCGAGCTTGGCTGCAGGCCTAGTGCCAGGTGGGTGCTGGGATCGGTCGGTAACGGCCCCAATGTCGAGATACTCTCGTCGGTTGTGGAACTAAGAAAGTGGAACTATCACTGATCTCAAATACCAACATCGCTAAACATGCCGCGCTCGCTACCTAAATAGAACATTTGCTCGTGAATTACGGAAGAAACGTCAGTGACATAGGCAATAAATAAACGGATAATGCGTAGAATGAGAATAATTATTTTTTATTGTATAATTTCATTACACTATTATTGCCTTCTTATTTTCCATATTATTCACCATTGTAATCATTATTTTATAATCGATAGTTTATAGGTGAAATTAATTAATTTGGAACTTATTGCGATATTTATAAAATAATGATTATTCAACAAAATATATTCTGTAATAGTTATAGAATAAAAAAAAAAGAAGAATAAATACAATATTCAAGTAATGACAAAATTCAATCGTTCTTATTGTGATCCGTAGTAACAAACACAGAAAATTATTTTTTTTTACTTATTTAACCGATAATACCACTTCTAATGCTGGACTGCAATTATTCAAGTAAAGGTAGTAACGAAATAAAAGTGTTATGTAATGAAACTAACTTTCGACGGATCTTATCCATATAAAGCTATTTGGTGGCAGTATTATTGCTATTTGTACAGGCACACAGATACACAGATTCTTATATCTTGCAATGCACGTTGTTTTTTTCTCCGTCAACCGATTTCGATGAAATTTTCAGCTTCTGTATCCCTAACATAGAGCTAGAGATAAAAGTTTTGAAAAGTGTCTGTCATTTTAAGTTTTAATTATAATTGTATTGATTGCTATTTTTTATACCTTATAGAATTGTTTCTTTACATTTAATATTCTTTATATTTTATCAGCAATAAACTTTATGTATAATCATTAATTGTATTGTTAAATTTAACTTTCTGTGAGTAATTGTCAATACATATACATTAGTAACCACATCTATTTGTCCGCGGCGAAAACCAAGCTGTCGAACTCGAGACGGGAAGGACTCGCCGCGTCTCTTTCTTTTCATATGCTGTCCTTCTTTGCGTCCGAAACTTCCGTCGTTCATTACACAAGTAAATATCATCGGAATTTTGTCATATTTGGTACCGTTTTCCTTAGAAAAATGCCACGAGTATGTTGGTGAAAGTCCGATAGAAAAATAATTAATAATGAAAAAGTTTATTTTTTTATTTAAAGGCCTGAGCTCACGCCAGTCTTTCATCTTTTCCGAACGCTTCGACTCTCCGCGGCTCTTTCTTTCCCATACGCTGTCCTTTTTCGCGTCCGAAACATCAATCGTTCATTACACAAGCAATTATCGTCGGAATTATATCATATTTGGTTTCATTTTAATCAGAAAAATGTCACGAATATGTTGGTAAAAGTTAAAAAAAAAAAAAAAATAACGAAAAATAAAGAAGTTTTGTGATTGGATTAGTAGTGGTCTTCTGGTCTCACACCGATATAGCCGACAATGTGTGGCCCACTCCTCGGGGAGGACGCTTCTCTAGTTTCGCTGTCCGCTTCTCCGTGCAACATTATATGTATCGTAGACGGATATTCTCTCCTTTTGAATGCCAGTCATTCTGGTGTGCCCAGAGTTGGGCATTATTAGATAAAAATTATTTAAATAACGATTCGAATAAAAGATACTTCATCTTTATTCGTTATTCGAAGGTTCGAATGAAAAAGGTATCTTTATTCGACGAGTATCGAATAAATAATTTTATTCGACGAGAATTTATCCGACGAATAAAGATACTTTTTTTTATTCGAAGCGGATTTATTCAAACTACGAGAAATTTTTTCATCTTTCATCTGTATCTTTTATCCGAAGGCTTCAAATAAATGCTCGAATAACTTTTGCCGAGTGCCGAGCTTCAAAGACCCAGCGACGACAGACGACATACAATGTAAACGGATGGAGAATCGCGCACGAATGAAAGTTTAAACTTTTAGATTGTGCAATATATCCTCATGAAATTGTGACGAGCGAATGGAGGGGATTTTCCTGATGAAAATGAGATCAAATTCGGGTGTAATCGACCAAGTTTCACTGATACGTAATGTTACGATAAAAATTACAATCTCATTAAAGACAGTCCAAATGATGTCGTGTTTAGACTCATTTTGATCGGGATGAGCTCTACAACTCATTCGTATTAACAATATTGTTCTGATTAAAAACATAAAAGCATAAATTGCCAATAATGTTGGATTCTCCATCTGCTTACATTGTAGGCTGTTGGTCGGTCTTTATAAAAAAATCTTTATTCGTCGAATAAATTCATTACGTGCGGAATAGAGATAACATAATTATTTTTATTTGACGCGTAACAAATCATTTTTTATCTTTTATTCGCTGTTTGAAATGTCTATTTCAATAAAAATTTGCCCATCTTTGCTTCTACAATTATATTATTTTATATTATATTAATTCATCCACGTGATTCTCTCTCAAACTCTATACTATTCGGAATAGTACGTTAAATAAACGCTACTCTGGTTTTCAACATATTTCTGTTCCCACAGATCGATTCTTGGAACAATTATCTATAAAAAAAAAAAGTGTAAGGAAATAATGCTTGTTCATGAAATATTTTTAAATTACAAATTAAGGTATCTCATATGGAAGTAGAAATTGATTTTCCTAAAATTATGCTTTAATAATTTCTTACGTAAAATATTTTGACGAATTTTTCGTCCTTGATATTAGTTTTACTTTTAATATTTTAGATCTTAAAAAGCAACACTAAAAAAAAATATCTTTTTAATTTGAATACGTTTGTCGGAGAATGTAACATTTGATAATCGATATGGGTCCGTGATGATTCACCTTCTCAGCGACGAGAAGTTCCTTAGTGGTCTTCTGCACCGACGAGATACCGTCGTTGGCCTTCTGTTTCTTACTCCAGCCAAAATCTATCCTAGAGAGCGGTAGACAACACCGTATTTTTCGAGCGACACATTCTCCCGTAAGGCTGTCAGTCTTTATATATATCTGGTCGGTGGATCAGTGCACCCACGAGATATATATATATAAAGACTGCCAGCCCCCGTGTTAAACTGCGAGTCTCAAAGTGGGTGCCAGGTGGGTGCTGGGAGCGGTCGGTAACGGCCCTAATGTCGAGATACTCTCGTCGGTTGTGGAACTAAAAGAACATTTGCTCGTGAATTATGGAAAAAACGTCAGTGACAGAGGCAATAAATAAACGTATAATGCGTAGAATGAAAATAATTATCTTTTATTGTATAATTTCATTACACTCTTATTGCCTTCTTATTTTCCATATTGTTCACCATTGTAATCATTATTTTATAATCGATAATTTATAGGTGTAATTAATTAATTTGGAACTTCTTGCGATATTTATAAAATAATGATTATTCAACAAAATATATTCTGTAATGGTTATAGAATAAAAAAAAAAGAATAAATACAATATTCAAGTAATGTGGCGGACCCCTTGGAGAAGGGTTGATCGGACCCAGGTAGGAGCGTCGTCTGCGGGCTGGGACCTTGGACGCACTTGGTCGCCAGGCCCAAGCTCTTCCCGAGCGCACACTTAGTCGCCGGAAGTCTATTCCTACCTGGGGTGCACATTTGGCGACCAGGTTCGGGGTTTTTCCTTGGCGTGCACATTTGGCCGCCAACCCTTGACTTTCGCCAGGACACGGATGTTCGGTGCAAGGACACGAACTTTCTCCAAGGGGCACGTACAGGAAGCGACATCCCCACTCCAGAAGTTTTCTTGTTCGAAGGAAATTCCTGGAGGATATAAGCGCGGATTCTGACGGATGACAGGGTCAGTCAGTCATTCAGTCAGTCAGTTCAAGTCAGTCAGTCGTTGTGAGAAGTCGTCATTCGCCGTCAGTTGTTCGTATAGTCGTTTATCCGTAGTTCTTGTTTCATTGTTATTTCATTTTCTTTGTTCCTTGTTACGTCGTTGAGTTTTTGTTGCTTATTTAATAAATGGTTATTGTTATATTGGGTGAATCCTTTACTGAACACCCAAACCACAACACATACCAAAAGGTAATAAAAATTTTTTTATCTTTTATTCGTTACTCGAAATTTTTATTTAGATAAATATTTTGCCCAACTCTGGTTGAGCTTAGCTCGGCTCGATTGTGCGAGTCGAGTCGAGTACTCGCACGATGCGAGCTATCCGCACCGATGCGAGCTGCTCGAAATAAAATCAGGCGTAAAATGACATGATGCGAGTTACAGCGGGAAGATCAGCACATCGATATTATCAAGCATTTTAGTATATTGACAATGCTAAATGTTTGCGATGTTTTATTATATATTTTGATGGTGAAATGTTGATTCAGAATTTCTATAACCCTTATTGAAAATAATTATGCAATAACAACTATTTCCTAGATTTATGTAAATAACTAGCTGTGATCTGTAAAGAACGGTATTTTATATATTCCTTTATATTATACTCCGGGGTTCAGTGTACAGTCGTAAAAATGTGTTGTTGCAAAATTGTTTATAATGTTGAAAATTAACGTTAAGCTTCGTTAAATAGTTTTTGAAAGGAATGGGTATATAAACAATATTGTATAATATTGATGTGTATTTATACGAGGTCGCCGCCGCGTCTACAATGTATGCTGGCGGTTCGTCGGCGTGCTCTTTGCACAGGCCGCCACACTGGTACTCGCACCAAAGGTCAAAAGACTGAATTCTGGTAAGCTGAGAAAAACTGTTTGACAGAATCTGAGCTAACTAACCTGAGAATAGAGATTGTCTTAGACTTTTATATTTTTCGATAATGAATAACTAAGCTAGTGGCTCGATGGGGAGGGAGGAAGAGCAAAACGCATACGCGTGCCGGTAGATTAAATACTCAGAGCGGGTGACCTAAGTGGGCGAGTGCAGGCGAGAGCCGGTCATAAACCTTAGCTCGCTGATGAGAGCCCTACTGTCCCATTGTACGGAAGTACACTTTTTAGAAGAAATGGCCGAGATAACGAACCAAAAAGGCAGTAAACCATTTTCACACTGCACAATTATAAACATGGAGATAGCGCAGGTTGCTTAGCGAGAAACGTGCGGCCGCTTCTCGTTATACATTATGCAGTCAGTCTCATAATTGATGGCAGACACTTTAAATCAGAATAACTTTTTTTATAAATCGACCAAACGACTTCAGCTGTTCTGCCAAGCTAGATAGATTAATTTACTAGATGACATGTAATGAAAACGCAGGAAAAATTGCGTTATATAATTGCGTTAATTGTCGAGCTAGGAAGTAGATTTAACTTTGCTGCCACTACGAATTATTTGGTAGTTAGCATGATTTTGCACCATCGTATAAAAGATCGACTGTTATCCATGGAGAAGAGCCAACAATTGCAAATTGAAAAAAGATTTAGATTAAAATATTAACTAAACAGAAAGTATGACGAGTGTTGAACGTAGACATCAGATCCTTTTAAAAGGGCCTAGCCGATTTATGGTCAAAACTGCCCTTAGAGGAAAAACCCCTCTGAGTAAAATTTCAACCCCCTATCTTGCCCATGAGGTTAGTTACAGGGTAAATTAGATTTCGCGCTTCTCCGCGTATTTCCCGCACTCTGATGCTTTCTAAAATTCTGAAAAAAATGTGACATATTTTGGATTCTAAGGCTGATTTTTGATAATTTTTTCAGATTTTTTTGTTACAAACTGTGGTCGTAAAAAAAAATGAAAAACCTCCAAAAAATCGGAAAAATGCAGATTTCTCAAAAATTTGAAAACATGCTATTCTACTGTTTAGTTCCTTGTTAAAGTACTATAACAGGCAGTGTCGTCAATTTTTTTTAGATTTTTTGTTGTGGGACATCATCGTCAAAAAACAATAAAAACCGAATTTTTTCGACGTTTTTGCTATTAGGAGGAAAGTTACACTTGTTGGTTTTATCGCAGCTATATATTAAGTAATTTTTAGCATTATTAAATTGAAACAAGTAATTCTTTGACCTAAGAAATGTGATTTAAGAGAAAGAATAAATTGTATTTTGTGTGATATATACCAGAATGTTCGTAAAGTTTTGTAACATCGCCGGACGTGTCGAACTAAGGAGCGGATACGCTGGGGTTCTTATCCCGTCGGTGGTAAATGTTTTTTCCCATACATCATCTTTATTTTTTCAATTTCTTATATTATTTATTCATGTGATTTTAACAATATTTTTTTAATGTTTTAAAAATATTGAAGTAACATTGATTAGGCAATGAATATTTATATTATCGTGTTCGTCTACGATTTCCGCCAGATATGAAATTGCTTGTGAAAATTGGCAAGATTCCGTGAAAAGAATTTTGAACTCTACGTCTGTCATTTCCAGAAAATCAAGAAATCAATACTGTTTGAAATGGAATCTTTTTGCGGTTCCAATTGTTTTGACCATCTTAATCGGCTATGCCCTTTTAAATCTTATCACCTATACTTGCACAGTACCGAATGACAGGCTGTTGGAACTTCCAACTTCCAACTTGGTTTCACGTTAATTTTCAACATTATAAACAATTTTGCGACAACACATTTTTACGACTGTACACTGAACCCCGGAGTATAATATAAAGGAATATGTAAAATACCGTTCTTTACAGATCACATCTAGTTATTTACATAAATCTAAATAGTTGTTATTGCATAATTATTTTCAATAAGGGTTATACAAATTCTGTATCAACATTTCACTATCAAAATATATAATAAAACATCGCAAACATTTAGCATTGTCAATATACTAAAATGCTTGATAATATCAATGTGCTGATCTTCCTGCTGTAACTCGCATCATGTCATTTTACGCCTGATTTTATTTCGAGCCGTTCGCTTCGTTGCGAGCAGCTCGCATCGTGCGAGTACTCGACTCGACTCGAAAAGCGAGTCCCGGCTCGACTGGACCCGAGCTCGGCTCGCATATGCGAGCTTGGCTGCAGGCCTAGTGCCAGGTGGGTGCTGGGATCGGTCGGTAACGGCCCCAATGTCGAGATACTCTCGTCGGTTGTGGAACTAAGAAAGTGGAACTATCACTGATCTCAAATACCAACATCGCTAAACATGCCGCGCTCGCTACCTAAATAGAACATTTGCTCGTGAATTACGGAAGAAACGTCAGTGACATAGGCAATAAATAAACGGATAATGCGTAGAATGAGAATAATTATTTTTTATTGTATAATTTCATTACACTATTATTGCCTTCTTATTTTCCGTATTATTCACCATTGTAATCATTATTTTATAATCGATAGTTTATAGGTGAAATTAATTAATTTGGAACTTATTGCGATATTTATAAAATAATGATTATTCAACAAAATATATTCTGTAATAGTTATAGAATAAAAAAAAAAAGAATAAATACAATATTCAAGTAATGACAAAATTCAATCGTTCTTATTGTGATCCGTTGTAACAAACACAGAAAATTATTTTTTTTACTTATTTAACCGATAATACCACTTCTAATGCTGGACTGCAATTATTCAAGTAAAGGTAGTAACGAAATAAAAGTGTTATGTAATGAAACTAACTTTCGACGGATCTTATCCATATAAAGCTATTTGGTGGCAGTATTATTGCTATTTGTACAGGCACACAGATACACAGATTCTTATATCTTGCAATGCACGTTGTTTTTTTCTCCGTCAACCGATTTCGATGAAATTTTCAGCTTCTGTATCCCTAACATAGAGCTAGAGATAAAAGTTTTGAAAAGTGTCTGTCATTTTAAGTTTTAATTATAATTGTATTGATTGCTATTTTTTATACCTTATAGAATTGTTTCTTTACATTTAATATTCTTTATATTTTATCAGCAATAAACTTTATGTATAATCATTAATTGTATTGTTAAATTTAACTTTCTGTGAGTAATTGTCAATACATATACATTAGTAACCACATCTATTTGTCCGCGGCGAAAACCAAGCTGTCGAACTCGAGACGGGAAGGACTCGCCGCGTCTCTTTCTTTTCATATGCTGTCCTTCTTTGCGTCCGAAACTTCCGTCGTTCATTACACAAGTAAATATCATCGGAATTTTGTCATATTTGGTACCGTTTTCCTTAGAAAAATGCCACGAGTATGTTGGTGAAAGTCCGATAGAAAAATAATTAATAATGAAAAAGTTTATTTTTTTATTTAAAGGCCTGAGCTCACGCCAGTCTTTCATCTTTTCCGAACGCTTCGACTCTCCGCGGCTCTTTCTTTCCCATACGCTGTCCTTTTTCGCGTCCGAAACATCAATCGTTCATTACACAAGCAATTATCGTCGGAATTATATCATATTTGGTTTCATTTTAATCAGAAAAATGTCACGAATATGTTGGTAAAAGTTAAAAAAAAAAAAAAATAACGAAAAATAAAGAAGCTTTGTGATTGGATTAGTAGTGGTCTTCTGGTCTCACACCGATATAGCCGACAATGTGTGGCCCACTCCTCGGGGAGGACGCTTCTCTAGTTTCGCTGTCCGCTTCTCCGTGCAACATTATATGTATCGTAGACGGATATTCTCTCCTTTTGAATGCCAGTCATTCTGGTGTGCCCAGAGTTGGGCATTATTAGATAAAAATTATTTAAATAACGATTCGAATAAAAGATACTTCATCTTTATTCGTTATTCGAAGGTTCGAATAAAAAAGGTATCCTTATTCGACGAGTATCGAATAAATAATTTTATTCGACGAGAATTTATCCGACGAATAAAGATACTTTTTTTTATTCGAAGCGGATTTATTCAAACTACGAGAAATTTTTTCATCTTTCATCTGTATCATTTATTCGAAGGCTTCAAATAAATGCTCGAATAACTTTTGCCGAGTGCCGAGCTTCAAAGACCCAGCGACGACAGACGACATACAATGTAAACGGATGGAGAATCGCGCACGAATGAAAGTTTAAACTTTTAGATTGTGCAATATATCCTCATGAAATTGTGACGAGCGAATGGAGGGGATTTTCCTGATGAAAATGAGGTGAAATTCGGGTGTAATCGACCAAGTTTCACTGATACGTAATGTTACGATAAAAATTACAATCTCATTAAAGACAGTCCAAATGATGTCGTGTTTAGACTCATTTTGATCGGGATGAGCTCTACAACTCATTCGTATTAACAATATTGTTCTGATTAAAAACATAAAAGCATAAATTGCCAATAATGTTGGATTCTCCATCTGCTTACATTGTAGGCTGTTGGTCGGTCTTTATAAAAAAATCTTTATTCGTCGAATAAATTCATTACGTGCGGAATAGAGATAACATAATTATTTTTATTTGACGCGTAACAAATCATTTTTTATCTTTTATTCGCTGTTTGAAATGTCTATTTCAATAAAAATTTGCCCATCTTTGCTTCTACAATTATATTATTTTATATTATATTAATTCATCCACGTGATTCTCTCTCAAACTCTATACTATTCGGAATAGTACGTTAAATAAACGCTACTCTGGTTTTCAACATATTTCTGTTCCCACAGATCGATTCTTGGAACAATTATCTATAAAAAAAAAAGTGTAAGGAAATAATGCTTGTTCATGAAATATTTTTAAATTACAAATTAAGGTATCTCATATGGAAGTAGAAATTGATTTTCCTAAAATTATGCTTTAATAATTTCTTACGTAAAATATTTTGACGAATTTTTCGTCCTTGATATTAGTTTTACTTTTAATATTTTAGATCTTAAAAAGCAACACTAAAAAAAAATATCTTTTTAATTTGAATACGTTTGTCGGAGAATGTAACATTTGATAATCGATATGGGTCCGTGATGATTCACCTTCTCAGCGACGAGAAGTTCCTTAGTGGTCTTCTGCACCGACGAGATACCGTCGTTGGCCTTCTGTTTCTTACTCCAGCCAAAATCTATCCTAGAGAGCGGTAGACAACACCGTATTTTTCGAGCGACACATTCTCCCGTAAGGCTGTCAGTCTTTATATATATCTGGTCGGTGGATCAGTGCACCCACGAGATATATATATATATATAAAGACTGCCAGCCCCCGTGTTAAACTGCGAGTCTCAAAGTGGGTGCCAGGTGGGTGCTGGGAGCGGTCGGTAACGGCCCTAATGTCGAGATACTCTCGTCGGTTGTGGAACTAAAAGAACATTTGCTCGTGAATTATGGAAAAAACGTCAGTGACAGAGGCAATAAATAAACGTATAATGCGTAGAATGAAAATAATTATCTTTTATTGTATAATTTCATTACACTCTTATTGCCTTCTTATTTTCCATATTGTTCACCATTGTAATCATTATTTTATAATCGATAATTTATAGGTGTAATTAATTAATTTGGAACTTCTTGCGATATTTATAAAATAATGATTATTCAACAAAATATATTCTGTAATAGTTATAGAATAAAAAAAAAGAATAAATACAATATTCAAGTAATGTGGCGGACCCCTTGGAGAAGGGTTGATCGGACCCAGGTAGGAGCGTCGTCTGCGGGCTGGGACCTTGGACGCACTTGGTCGCCAGGCCCAAGCTCTTCCCGAGCGCACACTTAGTCGCCGGAAGTCTGTTCCTACCTGGGGTGCACATTTGGCGACCAGGTTCGGGGTTTTTCCTTGGCGTGCACATTTGGCCGCCAACCCTTGACTTTCGCCAGGACACGGATGTTCGGTGCAAGGACACGAACTTTCTCCAAGTGGCACGTACAGGAAGCGACATCCCCACTCCAGAAGTTTTCTTGTTCGAAGGAAATTCCTGGAGGATATAAGCGCGGATTCTGACGGATGACAGGGTCAGTCAGTCAGTCAGTCAGTTCAAGTCAGTCAGTCGTTGTGAGAAGTCGTCATTCGCCGTCAGTTGTTCGTATAGTCGTTTATCCGTAGTTCTTGTTTCATTGTTATTTCATTTTCTTTGTTCCTTGTTACGTCGTTGAGTTTTTGTTGCTTATTTAATAAATGGTTATTGTTATATTGGGTGAATCCTTTACTGAACACCCAAACCACAACACATACCAAAAGGAAATAAAAATTTTTTTATCTTTTATTCGTTACTCGAAATTTTTATTTAGATAAATATTTTGCCCAACTCTGGTTGAGCTTAGCTCGGCTCGATTGTGCGAGTCGAGTCGAGTACTCGCACGATGCGAGCTATCCGCACCGATGCGAGCTGCTCGAAATAAAATCAGGCGTAAAATGACATGATGCGAGTTACAGCGGGAAGATCAGCACATCGATATTATCAAGCATTTTAGTATATTGACAATGCTAAATGTTTGCGATGTTTTATTATATATTTTGATAGTGAAATGTTGATTCAGAATTTCTATAACCCTTATTGAAAATAATTATGCAATAACAACTATTTCCTAGATTTATGTAAATAACTAGCTGTGATCTGTAAAGAACGGTATTTTATATATTCCTTTATATTATACTCCGGGGTTCAGTGTACAGTCGTAAAAATGTGTTGTTGCAAAATTGTTTATAATGTTAAAAATTAACGTTAAGCTTCGTTAAATAGTTTTTGAAAGGAATGGGTATATAAACAATATTGTATAATATTGATGTGTATTTATACGAGGTCGCCGCCGCGTCTACAATGTATGCTGGCGGTTCGTCGGCGTGCTCTTTGCACAGGCCGCCACACTGGTACTCGCACCAAAGGTCAAAAGACTGAATTCTGGTAAGCTGAGAAAAACTGTTTGACAGAATCTGAGCTAACTAACCTGAGAATAGATTGTCTTAGACTTTTATATTTTTCGATAATGAATAACTAAGCTAGTGGCTCGATGGGGAGGGAGGAAGAGCAAAACGCATACGCGTGCCGGTAGATTAAATACTCAGAGCGGGTGACCTAAGTGGGCGAGTGCAGGCGAGAGCCGGTCATAAACCTTAGCTCGCTGATGAGAGCCCTACTGTCCCATTGTACGGAAGTACACTTTTTAGAAGAAATGGCCGAGATAACGAACCAAAAAGGCAGTAAACCATTTTCACACTGCACAATTATAAACATGGAGATAGCGCAGGTTGCTTAGCGAGAAACGTGCGGCCGCTTCTCGTTATACATTATGCAGTCAGTCTCATAATTGATGGCAGACACTTTAAATCAGAATAACTTTTTTTATAAATCGACCAAACGACTTCAGCTGTTCTGCCAAGCTAGATAGATTAATTTACTAGATGACATGTAATGAAAACGCAGGAAAAATTGCGTTATATAATTGCGTTAATTGTCGAGCTAGGAAGTAGATTTAACTTTGCTGCCACTACGAATTATTTGGTAGTTAGCATGATTTTGCACCATCGTATAAAAGATCGACTGTTATCCATGGAGAAGAGCCAACAATTGCAAATTGAAAAAAGATTTAGATTAAAATATTAACTAAACAGAAAGTATGACGAGTGTTGAACGTAGACATCAGATCCTTTTAAAAGGGCCTAGCCGATTTATGGTCAAAACTGCCCTTAGAGGAAAAACCCCTCTGAGTAAAATTTCAACCCCCTATCTTGCCCATGAGGTTAGTTACAGGGTAAATTAGATTTCGCGCTTCTCCGCGTATTTCCCGCACTCTGATGCTTTCTAAAATTCTGAAAAAAATGTGACATATTTTGGATTCTAAGGCTGATTTTTGATAATTTTTTCAGATTTTTTTGTTACAAACTGTGGTCGTAAAAAAAAATGAAAAACCTCCAAAAAATCGGAAAAATGCAGATTTCTCAAAAATTTGAAAACATGCTATTCTACTGTTTAGTTCCTTGTTAAAGTACTATAACAGGCAGTGTCGTCAATTTTTTTTTACATTTTTTGTTGTGGGACATCATCGTCAAAAAACAATAAAAACCGAATTTTTTCGACGTTTTTGCTATTAGGAGGAAAGTTACACTTGTTGGTTTTATCGCAGCTATATATTAAGTAATTTTTAGCATTATTAAATTGAAACAAGTAATTCTTTGACCTAAGAAATGTGATTTAAGAGAAAGAATAAATTGTATTTTGTGTGATATATACCAGAATGTTCGTAAAGTTTTGTAACATCGCCGGACGTGTCGAACTAAGGAGCGGATACGCTGGGGTTCTTATCCCGTCGGTGGTAAATGTTTTTTCCCATACATCATCTTTATTTTTTCAATTTCTTATATTATTTATTCATGTGATTTTAACAATATTTTTTTAATGTTTTAAAAATATTGAAGTAACATTGATTAGGCAATGAATATTTATATTATTGTGTTCGTCTACGATTTCCGCCAGATATGAAATTGCTTGTGAAAATTGGTAAGATTCCGTGAAAAGAATTTTGAAATCTACGTCTGTCATTTCCAGAAAATCAAGAAATCAATACTGTTTGAAATGGAATCTTTTTGCGGTTCCAATTGTTTTGACCATCTTAATCGGCTATGCCCTTTTAAATCTTATCACCTATACTTGCACAGTACCGAATGACAGGCTGTTGGAACTTCCAACTTCCAACTTGGTTTCACGTTAATTTTCAACATTATAAACAATTTTGCGACAACACATTTTTACGACTACACGGTACAGTGAACCGGAGTATAATATAAAGGAATATATAAAATACCGTTCTTTACAGATCACATCTAGTTATTTACATAAATCTAAATAGTTGTTATTGCATAATTATTTTCAATAAGGGTTATACAAATTCTGAATCAACATTTCACTATCAAAATATATAATAAAACATCGCAAACATTTAGCATTGTCAATATACTAAAATGCTTGATAATATCAATGTGCTGATCTTCCTGCTGTAACTCGCATCATGTCATTTTACGCCTGATTTTATTTCGAGCCGTTCGCTTCGTTGCGAGCAGCTCGCATCGTGCGAGTACTCGACTCGACTCGAAAAGCGAGTCCCGGCTCGACTGGACCCGAGCTCGGCTCGCATATGCGAGCTTGGCTGCAGGCCTAGTGCCAGGTGGGTGCTGGGATCGGTCGGTAACGGCCCCAATGTCGAGATACTCTCGTCGGTTGTGGAACTAAGAAAGTGGAACTATCACTGATCTCAAATACCAACATCGCTAAACATGCCGCGCTCGCTACCTAAATAGAACATTTGCTCGTGAATTACGGAAGAAACGTCAGTGACATAGGCAATAAATAAACGGATAATGCGTAGAATGAGAATAATTATTTTTTATTGTATAATTTCATTACACTATTATTGCCTTCTTATTTTCCATATTATTCACCATTGTAATCATTATTTTATAATCGATAGTTTATAGGTGAAATTAATTAATTTGGAACTTATTGCGATATTTATAAAATAATGATTATTCAACAAAATATATTCTGTAATAGTTATAGAATAAAAAAAAAAGAAGAATAAATACAATATTCAAGTAATGACAAAATTCAATCGTTCTTATTGTGATCCGTAGTAACAAACACAGAAAATTATTTTTTTTTACTTATTTAACCGATAATACCACTTCTAATGCTGGACTGCAATTATTCAAGTAAAGGTAGTAACGAAATAAAAGTGTTATGTAATGAAACTAACTTTCGACGGATCTTATCCATATAAAGCTATTTGGTGGCAGTATTATTGCTATTTGTACAGGCACACAGATACACAGATTCTTATATCTTGCAATGCACGTTGTTTTTTTCTCCGTCAACCGATTTCGATGAAATTTTCAGCTTCTGTATCCCTAACATAGAGCTAGAGATAAAAGTTTTGAAAAGTGTCTGTCATTTTAAGTTTTAATTATAATTGTATTGATTGCTATTTTTTATACCTTATAGAATTGTTTCTTTACATTTAATATTCTTTATATTTTATAAGCAATAAACTTTATGTATAATCATTAATTGTATTGTTTAAATTTAACTTTCTGTGAGTAATTGTCAATACATATACATTAGTAACCACATCTATTTGTCCGCGGCGAAAACCAAGCTGTCGAACTCGAGACGGGAAGGACTCGCCGCGTCTCTTTCTTTTCATATGCTGTCCTTCTTTGCGTCCGAAACGTCCGTCGTTCATTACACAAGTAAATATCATCGGAATTTTGTCATATTTGGTACCGTTTTCCTTAGAAAAATGCCACGAGTATGTTGGTGAAAGTCCGATAGAAAAATAATTAATAATGAAAAAGTTTATTTTTTTATTTAAAGGCCTGAGCTCACGCCAGTCTTTCATCTTTTCCGAACGCTTCGACTCTCCGCGGCTCTTTCTTTCCCATACGCTGTCCTTTTTCGCGTCCGAAACATCAATCGTTCATTGCACAAGCAATTATCGTCGGAATTATATCATATTTGGTTTCATTTTAATCAGAAAAATGTCACGAATATGTTGGTAAAAGTTAAAAAAAAAAAAAAAATAACGAAAAATAAAGAAGTTTTGTGATTGGATTAGTAGTGGTCTTCTGGTCTCACACCGATATAGCCGACAATGTGTGGCCCACTCCTCGGGGAGGACGCTTCTCTAGTTTCGCTGTCCGCTTCTCCGTGCAACATTATATGTATCGTAGACGGATATTCTCTCCTTTTGAATGCCAGTCATTCTGGTGTGCCCAGAGTTGGGCATTATTAGATAAAAATTATTTAAATAACGATTCGAATAAAAGATACTTCATCTTTATTCGTTATTCGAAGGTTCGAATAAAAAAGGTATCCTTATTCGACGAGTATCGAATAAATAATTTTATTCGACGAGAATTTATCCGACGAATAGAGATACTTTTTTTTATTCGAAGCGGATTTATTCGAACTACGAGAAATTTTTTCATCTTTCATCTGTATCATTTATTCGAAGGCTTCAAATAAATGCTCGAATAACTTTTGCCGAGTGCCGAGCTTCAAAGACCCAGCGACAACAGACGACATACAATGTAAACGGATGGAGAATCGCGCACGTATGAAAGTTTAAACTTTCTGATTTTTTTGTTACAAACTGTGGTCGTAAAAAAAATGAAAAACCTCCAAAAAATCGGAAAAATGCAGATTTCTCAAAAATTTGAAAACATGCTATTCTACTGTTTAGTTCCTTGTTAAAGTACTATAACAGGCAGTGTCGTCAATTTTTTTTTACATTTTTTGTTGTGGGACATCATCGTCAAAAAACAATAAAAACCGAATTTTTTCGACGTTTTTGCTATTAGGAGGAAAGTTACACTTGTTGGTTTTATCGCAGCTATATATTAAGTAATTTTTAGCATTATTAAATTGAAACAAGTAATTCTTTGACCTAAGAAATGTGATTTAAGAGAAAGAATAAATTGTATTTTGTGTGATATATACCAGAATGTTCGTAAAGTTTTGTAACATCGCCGGACGTGTCGAACTAAGGAGCGGATACGCTGGGGTTCTTATCCCGTCGGTGGTAAATGTTTTTTCCCATACATCATCTTTATTTTTTCAATTTCTTATATTATTTATTCATGTGATTTTAACAATATTTTTTTAATGTTTTAAAAATATTGAAGTAACATTGATTAGGCAATGAATATTTATATTATTGTGTTCGTCTACGATTTCCGCCAGATATGAAATTGCTTGTGAAAATTGGTAAGATTCCGTGAAAAGAATTTTGAAATCTACGTCTGTCATTTCCAGAAAATCAAGAAATCAATACTGTTTGAAATGGAATCTTTTTGCGGTTCCAATTGTTTTGACCATCTTAATCGGCTATGCCCTTTTAAATCTTATCACCTATACTTGCACAGTACCGAATGACAGGCTGTTGGAACTTCCAACTTCCAACTTGGTTTCACGTTAATTTTCAACATTATAAACAATTTTGCGACAACACATTTTTACGACTACACGGTACAGTGAACCGGAGTATAATATAAAGGAATATATAAAATACCGTTCTTTACAGATCACATCTAGTTATTTACATAAATCTAAATAGTTGTTATTGCATAATTATTTTCAATAAGGGTTATACAAATTCTGAATCAACATTTCACTATCAAAATATATAATAAAACATCGCAAACATTTAGCATTGTCAATATACTAAAATGCTTGATAATATCAATGTGCTGATCTTCCTGCTGTAACTCGCATCATGTCATTTTACGCCTGATTTTATTTCGAGCCGTTCGCTTCGTTGCGAGCAGCTCGCATCGTGCGAGTACTCGACTCGACTCGAAAAGCGAGTCCCGGCTCGACTGGACCCGAGCTCGGCTCGCATATGCGAGCTTGGCTGCAGGCCTAGTGCCAGGTGGGTGCTGGGATCGGTCGGTAACGGCCCCAATGTCGAGATACTCTCGTCGGTTGTGGAACTAAGAAGGTGGAACTATCACTGATCTCAAATACCAACATCGCTAAACATGCCGCGCTCGCTACCTAAATAGAACATTTGCTCGTGAATTACGGAAGAAACGTCAGTGACATAGGCAATAAATAAACGGATAATGCGTAGAATGAGAATAATTATTTTTTATTGTATAATTTCATTACACTATTATTGCCTTCTTATTTTCCATATTGTGCACCATTGTAATCATTATTTTATAATCGATAGTTTATAGGTGAAATTAATTAATTTGGAACTTATTGCGATATTTATAAAATAATGATTATTCAACAAAATATATTCTGTAATAGTTATAGAATAAAAAAAAAGAATAAATACAATATTCAAGTAATGACAAAATTCAATCGTTCTTATTGTGATCCGTAGTAACAAACACAGAAAATTATTTTTTTACTTATTTAACCGATAATACCACTTCTAATGCTGGACTGCAATTATTCAAGTAAAGGTAGTAACGAAATAAAAGTGTTATGTAATGAAACTAACTTTCGACGGATCTTATCCATATAAAGCTATTTGGTGGCAGTATTATTGCTATTTGTACAGACACACAGATACACAGATTCTTATATCTTGCAATGCACGTTGTTTTTTTCTCCGTCAACCGATTTCGATGAAATTTTCAGCTTCTGTATCCCTAACATAGAGCTAGAGATAAAAGTTTTGAAAAGTGTCTGTCATTTTAAGTTTTAATTATAATTGTATTGATTGCTATTTTTTATACCTTATAGAATTGTTTCTTTACATTTAATATTCTTTATATTTTATCAGCAATAAACTTTATGTATAATCATTAATTGTATTGTTAAATTTAACTTTCTGTGAGTAATTGTCAATACATATACATTAGTAACCACATCTATTTGTCCGCGGCGAAAACCAAGCTGTCGAACTCGAGACGGGAAGGACTCGCCGCGTCTCTTTCTTTTCATATGCTGTCCTTCTTTGCGTCCGAAACTTCCGTCGTTCATTACACAAGTAAATATCATCGGAATTTTGTCATATTTGGTACCGTTTTCCTTAGAAAAATGCCACGAGTATGTTGGTGAAAGTCCGATAGAAAAATAATTAATAATGAAAAAGTTTATTTTTTTATTTAAAGGCCAGAGCTCACGCCAGTCTTTCATCTTTTCCGAACGCTTCGACTCTCCGCGGCTCTTTCTTTCCCATACGCTGTCCTTCTTCGCGTCCGAAACATCAATCGTTCATTGCACAAGCAATTATCGTCGGAATTATATCATATTTGGTTTCATTTTAATCAGAAAAATGTCACGAATATGTTGGTAAAAGTTAAAAAAAAAAAAAATAACGAAAAATAAAGAAGTTTTGTGATTGGATTAGTAGTGGTCTTCTGGTCTCACACCGATATAGCCGACAATGTGTGGCCCACTCCTCGGGGAGGACGCTTCTCTAGTTTCGCTGTCCGCTTCTCCGTGCAACATTATATGTATCGTAGACGGATATTCTCTCCTTTTGAATGCCAGTCATTCTGGTGTGCCCAGAGTTGGGCATTATTAGATAAAAATTATTTAAATAACGATTCGAATAAAAGATACTTCATCTTTATTCGTTATTCGAAGGTTCGAATAAAAAAGGTATCCTTATTCGACGAGTATCGAATAAATAATTTTATTCGACGAGAATTTATCCGACGAATAAAGATACTTTTTTTTATTCGAAGCGGATTTATTCAAACTACGAGAAATTTTTTCATCTTTCATCTGTATCATTTATTCGAAGGCTTCAAATAAATGCTCGAATAACTTTTGCCGAGTGCCGAGCTTCAAAGACCCAGCGACGACAAGACGACATACAATGTAAACGGATGGAGAATCGCGCAGGTATGAAAGTTTAAACTTTCAGATTTTTTTGTTACAAACTGTGGTCGTAAACAAAAAATGAAAAACCTCCAAAAAATCGGAAAAATGCAGATTTCTCAAAAATTTGAAAACATGCTATTCTACTGTTTAGTTCCTTGTTAAAGTACTATAACAGGCAGTGTCGTCAATTTTTTTTAGATTTTTTGTTGTGGGACATCATCGTCAAAAAACAATAAAAACCGAATTTTTTCGACGTTTTTGCTATTAGGAGGAAAGTTACACTTGTTGGTTTTATCGCAGCTATATATTAAGTAATTTTTAGCATTATTAAATTGAAACAAGTAATTCTTTGACCTAAGAAATGTGATTTAAGAGAAAGAATAAATTGTATTTTGTGTGATATATACCAGAATGTTCGTAAAGTTTTGTAACATCGCCGGACGTGTGTCGAACTAAGGAGCGGATACGCTGGGGTTCTTATCCCGTCGGTGGTAAATGTTTTTTCCCATACATCATCTTTATTTTTTCAATTTCTTATATTATTTATTCATGTGATTTTAACAATATTTTTTTAATGTTTTAAAAATATTGAAGTAACATTGATTAGGCAATGAATATTTATATTATTGTGTTCGTCTACGATTTCCGCCAGATATGAAATTGCTTGTGAAAATTGGTAAGATTCCGTGAAAAGAATTTTGAACTCTACGTCTGTCATTTCCAGAAAATCAAGAAATCAATACTGTTTGAAATGGAATCTTTTTGCGGTTCCAATTGTTTTGACCATCTTAATCGGCTATGCCCTTTTAAATCTTATCACCTATACTTGCACAGTACCGAATGACAGGCTGTTGGAACTTCCAACTTCCAACTTGGTTTCACGTTAATTTTCAACATTATAAACAATTTTGCGACAACACATTTTTACGACTGTACAGTGAACCGGAGTATAATGTAAAGGAATATATAAAATACCGTTCTTTACAGATCACATCTAGTTATTTACATAAATCTAAATTGTTGTTATTGCATAATTATTTTCAATAAGGGTTATACAAATTCTGAATCAACATTTCACTATCAAAATATATAATAAAACATCGCAAACATTTAGCATTGTCAATATACTAAAATGCTTGATAATATCAATGTGCTGATCTTCCTGCTGTAACTCGCATCATGTCATTTTACGCCTGATTTTATTTCGAGCCGTTCGCTTCGTTGCGAGCAGCTCGCATCGTGCGAGTACTCGACTCGACTCGAAAAGCGAGTCCCGGCTCGACTGGACCCGAGCTCGGCTCGCATATGCGAGCTTGGCTGCAGGCCTAGTGCCAGGTGGGTGCTGGGATCGGTCGGTAACGGCCCCAATGTCGAGATACTCTCGTCGGTTGTGGAACTAAGAAAGTGGAACTATCACTGATCTCAAATACCAACATCGCTAAACATGCCGCGCTCGCTACCTAAATAGAACATTTGCTCGTGAATTACGGAAGAAACGTCAGTGACATAGGCAATAAATAAACGGATAATGCGTAGAATGAGAATAATTATTTTTTATTGTATAATTTCATTACACTATTATTGCCTTCTTATTTTCCATATTATTCACCATTGTAATCATTATTTTATAATCGATAGTTTATAGGTGAAATTAATTAATTTGGAACTTATTGCGATATTTATAAAATAATGATTATTCAACAAAATATATTCTGTAATAGTTATAGAATAAAAAAAAAAGAAGAATAAATACAATATTCAAGTAATGACAAAATTCAATCGTTCTTATTGTGATCCGTAGTAACAAACACAGAAAATTATTTTTTTTTACTTATTTAACCGATAATACCACTTCTAATGCTGGACTGCAATTATTCAAGTAAAGGTAGTAACGAAATAAAAGTGTTATGTAATGAAACTAACTTTCGACGGATCTTATCCATATAAAGCTATTTGGTGGCAGTATTATTGCTATTTGTACAGGCACACAGATACACAGATTCTTATATCTTGCAATGCACGTTGTTTTTTTCTCCGTCAACCGATTTCGATGAAATTTTCAGCTTCTGTATCCCTAACATAGAGCTAGAGATAAAAGTTTTGAAAAGTGTCTGTCATTTTAAGTTTTAATTATAATTGTATTGATTGCTATTTTTTATACCTTATAGAATTGTTTCTTTACATTTAATATTCTTTATATTTTATCAGCAATAAACTTTATGTATAATCATTAATTGTATTGTTAAATTTAACTTTCTGTGAGTAATTGTCAATACATATACATTAGTAACCACATCTATTTGTCCGCGGCGAAAACCAAGCTGTCGAACTCGAGACGGGAAGGACTCGCCGCGTCTCTTTCTTTTCATATGCTGTCCTTCTTTGCGTCCGAAACTTCCGTCGTTCATTACACAAGTAAATATCATCGGAATTTTGTCATATTTGGTACCGTTTTCCTTAGAAAAATGCCACGAGTATGTTGGTGAAAGTCCGATAGAAAAATAATTAATAATGAAAAAGTTTATTTTTTTATTTAAAGGCCTGAGCTCACGCCAGTCTTTCATCTTTTCCGAACGCTTCGACTCTCCGCGGCTCTTTCTTTCCCATACGCTGTCCTTTTTCGCGTCCGAAACATCAATCGTTCATTACACAAGCAATTATCGTCGGAATTATATCATATTTGGTTTCATTTTAATCAGAAAAATGTCACGAATATGTTGGTAAAAGTTAAAAAAAAAAAAAAATAACGAAAAATAAAGAAGCTTTGTGATTGGATTAGTAGTGGTCTTCTGGTCTCACACCGATATAGCCGACAATGTGTGGCCCACTCCTCGGGGAGGACGCTTCTCTAGTTTCGCTGTCCGCTTCTCCGTGCAACATTATATGTATCGTAGACGGATATTCTCTCCTTTTGAATGCCAGTCATTCTGGTGTGCCCAGAGTTGGGCATTATTAGATAAAAATTATTTAAATAACGATTCGAATAAAAGATACTTCATCTTTATTCGTTATTCGAAGGTTCGAATAAAAAAGGTATCCTTATTCGACGAGTATCGAATAAATAATTTTATTCGACGAGAATTTATCCGACGAATAAAGATACTTTTTTTTATTCGAAGCGGATTTATTCAAACTACGAGAAATTTTTTCATCTTTCATCTGTATCATTTATTCGAAGGCTTCAAATAAATGCTCGAATAACTTTTGCCGAGTGCCGAGCTTCAAAGACCCAGCGACGACAGACGACATACAATGTAAACGGATGGAGAATCGCGCACGAATGAAAGTTTAAACTTTTAGATTGTGCAATATATCCTCATGAAATTGTGACGAGCGAATGGAGGGGATTTTCCTGATGAAAATGAGGTGAAATTCGGGTGTAATCGACCAAGTTTCACTGATACGTAATGTTACGATAAAAATTACAATCTCATTAAAGACAGTCCAAATGATGTCGTGTTTAGACTCATTTTGATCGGGATGAGCTCTACAACTCATTCGTATTAACAATATTGTTCTGATTAAAAACATAAAAGCATAAATTGCCAATAATGTTGGATTCTCCATCTGCTTACATTGTAGGCTGTTGGTCGGTCTTTATAAAAAAATCTTTATTCGTCGAATAAATTCATTACGTGCGGAATAGAGATAACATAATTATTTTTATTTGACGCGTAACAAATCATTTTTTATCTTTTATTCGCTGTTTGAAATGTCTATTTCAATAAAAATTTGCCCATCTTTGCTTCTACAATTATATTATTTTATATTATATTAATTCATCCACGTGATTCTCTCTCAAACTCTATACTATTCGGAATAGTACGTTAAATAAACGCTACTCTGGTTTTCAACATATTTCTGTTCCCACAGATCGATTCTTGGAACAGTTATCTATAAAAAAAAAGTGTAAGGAAATAATGCTTGTTCATGAAATATTTTTAAATTACAAATTAAGGTATCTCATATGGAAGTAGAAATTGATTTTCCTAAAATTATGCTTTAATAATTTCTTACGTAAAATATTTTGACGAATTTTTCGTCCTTGATATTAGTTTTACTTTTAATATTTTAGATCTTAAAAAGCAACACTAAAAAAAAATATCTTTTTAATTTGAATACGTTTGTCGGAGAATGTAACATTTGATAATCGATATGGGTCCGTGATGATTCACCTTCTCAGCGACGAGAAGTTCCTTAGTGGTCTTCTGCACCGACGAGATACCGTCGTTGGCCTTCTGTTTCTTACTCCAGCCAAAATCTATCCTAGAGAGCGGTAGACAACACCGTATTTTTCGAGCGACACATTCTCCCGTAAGGCTGTCAGTCTTTATATATATCTGGTCGGTGGATCAGTGCACCCACTTTATATATATATATATATATATATATATAAAGACTGCCAGCCCCCGTGTTAAACTGCGAGTCTCAAAGTGGGTGCCAGGTGGGTGCTGGGAGCGGTCGGTAACGGCCCTAATGTCGAGATACTGTCGTCGGTTGTGGAACTAAAAGAACATTTGCTCGTGAATTATGGAAAAAACGTCAGTGACAGAGGCAATAAATAAACGTATAATGCGTAGAATGAAAATAATTATCTTTTATTGTATAATTTCATTACACTCTTATTGCCTTCTTATTTTCCATATTGTTCACCATTGTAATCATTATTTTATAATCGATAATTTATAGGTGTAATTAATTAATTTGGAACTTCTTGCGATATTTATAAAATAATGATTATTCAACAAAATATATTCTGTAATAGTTATAGAATAAAAAAAAAGAATAAATACAATATTCAAGTAATGTGGCGGACCCCTTGGAGAAGGGTTGATCGGACCCAGGTAGGAGCGTCGTCTGCGGGCTGGGACCTTGGACGCACTTGGTCGCCAGGCCCAAGCTCTTCCCGAGCGCACACTTAGTCGCCGGAAGTCTGTTCCTACCTGGGGTGCACATTTGGCGACCAGGTTCGGGGTTTTTCCTTGGCGTGCACATTTGGCCGCCAACCCTTGACTTTCGCCAGGACACGGATGTTCGGTGCAAGGACACGAACTTTCTCCAAGGGGCACGTACAGGAAGCGACATCCCCACTCCAGAAGTTTTCTTGTTCGAAGGAAATTCCTGGAGGATATAAGCGCGGATTCTGACGGATGACAGGGTCGGTCAGTCAGTCAGTCAGTTCAAGTCAGTCAGTCGTTGTGAGAAGTCGTCATTCGCCGTCAGTTGTTCGTATAGTCGTTTATCCGTAGTTCTTGTTTCATTGTTATTTCATTTTCTTTGTTCCTTGTTACGTCGTTGAGTTTTTGTTGCTTATTTAATAAATGGTTATTGTTATATTGGGTGAATCCTTTACTGAACACCCAAACCACAACACATACCAAAAGGAAATAAAAATTTTTTTATCTTTTATTCGTTACTCGAAATTTTTATTTAGATAAACATTTTGCCCAACTCTGGTTGAGCTTAGCTCGGCTCGATTGTGCGAGTCGAGTCGAGTACTCGCACGATGCGAGCTATCCGCACCGATGCGAGCTGCTCGAAATAAAATCAGGCGTAAAATGACATGATGCGAGTTACAGCGGGAAGATCAGCACATCGATATTATCAAGCATTTTAGTATATTGACAATGCTAAATGTTTGCGATGTTTTATTATATATTTTGATAGTGAAATGTTGATTCAGAATTTCTATAACCCTTATTGAAAATAATTATGCAATAACAACTATTTCCTAGATTTATGTAAATAACTAGCTGTGTGATCTGTAAAGAACGGTATTTTATATATTCCTTTATATTATACTCCGGGGTTCAGTGTACAGTCGTAAAAATGTGTTGTTGCAAAATTGTTTATAATGTTAAAAATTAACGTTAAGCTTCGTTAAATAGTTTTTGAAAGGAATGGGTATATAAACAATATTGTATAATATTGATGTGTATTTATACGAGGTCGCCGCCGCGTCTACAATGTATGCTGGCGGTTCGTCGGCGTGCGCTTTGCACAGGCCGCCACACTGGTACTCGCACCAAAGGTCAAAAGACTGAATTCTGGTAAGCTGAGAAAAACTGTTTGACAGAATCTGAGCTAACTAACCTGAGAATAGATTGTCTTAGACTTTTATATTTTTCGATAATGAATAACTAAGCTAGTGGCTCGATGGGGAGGGAGGAAGAGCAAAACGCATACGCGTGCCGGTAGATTAAATACTCAGAGCGGGTGACCTAAGTGGGCGAGTGCAGGCGAGAGCCGGTCATAAACCTTAGCTCGCTGATGAGAGCCCTACTGTCCCATTGTACGGAAGTACACTTTTTAGAAGAAATGGCCGAGATAACGAACCAAAAAGGCAGTAAACCATTTTCACACTGCACAATTATAAACATGGAGATAGCGCAGGTTGCTTAGCGAGAAACGTGCGGCCGCTTCTCGTTATACATTATGCAGTCAGTCTCATAATTGATGGCAGACACTTTAAATCAGAATAACTTTTTTTATAAATCGACCAAACGACTTCAGCTGTTCTGCCAAGCTAGATAGATTAATTTACTAGATGACATGTAATGAAAACGCAGGAAAAATTGCGTTATATAATTGCGTTAATTGTCGAGCTAGGAAGTAGATTTAACTTTGCTGCCACTACGAATTATTTGGTAGTTAGCATGATTTTGGACCATCGTATAAAAGATCGACTGTTATCCATGGAGAAGAGCCAACAATTGCAAATTGAAAAAAGATTTAGATTAAAATATTAACTAAACAGAAAGTATGACGAGTGTTGAACGTAGACATCAGATCCTTTTAAAAGGGCCTAGCCGATTTATGGTCAAAACTGCCCTTAGAGGAAAAACCCCTCTGAGTAAAATTTCAACCCCCTATCTTGCCCATGAGGTTAGTTACAGGGTAAATTAGATTTCGCGCTTCTCCGCGTATTTCCCGCACTCTGATGCTTTCTAAAATTCTGAAAAAAATGTGACATATTTTGGATTCTAAGGCTGATTTTTGATAATTTTTTCAGATTTTTTTGTTACAAACTGTGGTCGTAAACAAAAAATGAAAAACCTCCAAAAAATCGGAAAAATGCAGATTTCTCAAAAATTTGAAAACATGCTATTCTACTGTTTAGTTCCTTGTTAAAGTACTATAACAGGCAGTGTCGTCAATTTTTTTTAGATTTTTTGTTGTGGGACATCATCGTCAAAAAACAATAAAAACCGAATTTTTTCGACGTTTTTGCTATTAGGAGGAAAGTTACACTTGTTGGTTTTATCGCAGCTATATATTAAGTAATTTTTAGCATTATTAAATTGAAACAAGTAATTCTTTGACCTAAGAAATGTGATTTAAGAGAAAGAATAAATTGTATTTTGTGTGATATATACCAGAATGTTCGTAAAGTTTTGTAACATCGCCGGACGTGTGTCGAACTAAGGAGCGGATACGCTGGGGTTCTTATCCCGTCGGTGGTAAATGTTTTTTCCCATACATCATCTTTATTTTTTCAATTTCTTATATTATTTATTCATGTGATTTTAACAATATTTTTTTAATGTTTTAAAAATATTGAAGTAACATTGATTAGGCAATGAATATTTATATTATTGTGTTCGTCTACGATTTCCGCCAGATATGAAATTGCTTGTGAAAATTGGTAAGATTCCGTGAAAAGAATTTTGAACTCTACGTCTGTCATTTCCAGAAAATCAAGAAATCAATACTGTTTGAAATGGAATCTTTTTGCGGTTCCAATTGTTTTGACCATCTTAATCGGCTATGCCCTTTTAAATCTTATCACCTATACTTGCACAGTACCGAATGACAGGCTGTTGGAACTTCCAACTTCCAACTTGGTTTCACGTTAATTTTCAACATTATAAACAATTTTGCGACAACACATTTTTACGACTGTACAGTGAACCGGAGTATAATATAAAGGAATATATAAAATACCGTTCTTTACAGATCACATCTAGTTATTTACATAAATCTAGGAAATAGTTGTTATTGCATAATTATTTTCAATAAGGGTTATACAAATTCTGAATCAACATTTCACTATCAAAATATATAATAAAACATCGCAAACATTTAGCATTGTCAATATACTAAAATGCTTGATAATATCAATGTGCTGATCTTCCTGCTGTAACTCGCATCATGTCATTTTACGCCTGATTTTATTTCGAGCCGTTCGCTTCGTTGCGAGCAGCTCGCATCGTGCGAGTACTCGACTCGACTCGAAAAGCGAGTCCCGGCTCGACTGGACCCGAGCTCGGCTCGCATATGCGAGCTTGGCTGCAGGCCTAGTGCCAGGTGGGTGCTGGGATCGGTCGGTAACGGCCCCAATGTCGAGATACTCTCGTCGGTTGTGGAACTAAGAAAGTGGAACTATCACTGATCTCAAATACCAACATCGCTAAACATGCCGCGCTCGCTACCTAAATAGAACATTTGCTCGTGAATTACGGAAGAAACGTCAGTGACATAGGCAATAAATAAACGGATAATGCGTAGAATGAAAATAATTATTTTTTATTGTATAATTTCATTACACTATTATTGCCTTCTTATTTTCCATATTATTCACCATTGTAATCATTGTTTTATAATCGATAGTTTATAGGTGTAATTAATTAATTTGGAACTTATTGCGATATTTATAAAATAATGATTATTCAACAAAATATATTCTGTAATAGTTATAGAATGAAAAAAAAAAGAATAAATACAATATTCAAGTAATGACAAAATTCAATCGTTCTTATTGTGATCCGTAGTAACAAACACAGAAAATTATTTTTTTTTACTTATTTAACCGATAATACCACTTCTAATGCTGGACTGCAATTATTCAAGTAAAGGTAGTAACGAAATAAAAGTGTTATGTAATGAAACTAACTTTCGACGGATCTTATCCATATAAAGCTATTTGGTGGCAGTATTATTTGATTTATTCAAACTACGAGAAATTTTTTCATCTTTCATCTGTATCATTTATTCGAAGGCTTCAAATAAATGCTCGAATAACTTTTGCCGAGTGCCGAGCTTCAAAGACCCAGCGACGACAGACGACATACAATGTAAACGGATGGAGAATCGCGCACGTATGAAAGTTTAAACTTTCTGATTTTTTTGTTACAAACTGTGGTCGTAAAAAAAATGAAAAACCTCCAAAAAATCGGAAAAATGCTATTCTACTGTTTAGTTCCTTGTTAAAGTACTATAACAGGCAGTGTCGTCAATTTTTTTTAGATTTTTTGTTGTGGGACATCATCGTCAAAAAACAATAAAAACCGAATTTTTTCGACGTTTTTGCTATTAGGAGGAAAGTTACACTTGTTGGTTTTATCGCAGCTATATATTAAGTAATTTTTAGCATTATTAAATTGAAACAAGTAATTCTTTGACCTAAGAAATGTGATTTAAGAGAAAGAATAAATTGTATTTTGTGTGATATATACCAGAATGTTCGTAAAGTTTTGTAACATCGCCGGACGTGTCGAACTAAGGAGCGGATACGCTGGGGTTCTTATCCCGTCGGTGGTAAATGTTTTTTCCCATACATCATCTTTATTTTTTCAATTTCTTATATTATTTATTCATGTGATTTTAACAATATTTTTTTAATGTTTTAAAAATATTGAAGTAACATTGATTAGGCAATGAATATTTATATTATTGTGTTCGTCTACGATTTCCGCCAGATATGAAATTGCTTGTGAAAATTGGTAAGATTCCGTGAAAAGAATTTTGAACTCTACGTCTGTCATTTCCAGAAAATCAAGAAATCAATACTGTTTGAAATGGAATCTTTTTGCG
>NW_027489261.1:0-62381 GCF_050948215.1 Halictus rubicundus | reverse complement strand
GATTGAGGATAGGATAGGATAGAGGATAGGATAGGATAGACGATAGGATAGGATAGAGGATACGATATAGGATTGGATAGGATGGAGGATAGGATACGATAGAGGATAGGATAGGATAGAGAATAGGATATAGGATTGGATAGGATAGAGGATAGAATAGGATAGAGGGTAGGATAGGATAGAGGATAGGATATGATACAGGATAGGATAGGATAGAGGATAGGATAGGATAGAGGATAGGATAGGATAGAGGATAGGATAGGATAGAGGATAGGATAGGATAGAGGATAGGATATGATAGAGGATACGATATAGGATTTAGGATACGATATAGGATTTAATAGGATAGAGGATAGGATACGATAGAGGATACGATAGGATAGAGGATAGGATAGGATAGAGAATAGGATAGGATAGGATAGAGGATAGGATAGGATAGAGGATAGGATAGGATAGAGGATGGGATAGGATAGAGGATAATATAGGATAGAGGATAGGATAGGATAGAGGATAGGATATGATAGAGGATAGGATATAGGATTGGATAGGATAGAGGATAGGATAGGATAGAGGATAGGATAGGATAGAGCATAGGATATGATAGAGGATAGGATAGGATAGAGGATACGATATAGGATTTAATAGGATAGAGGATAGGATACGATAGAGGATACGATAGGATAGAGGATAGAATAGGATAGAGAATAGGATAGGATAGAGGATAGGATAGGATAGAGGATAGGATAGGATAGAGGATAGGATAGGATAGAGGATAGGATAGAGGATAGGATAGAGGATAGGATAGGGTAGAGGATAGGATATTATAGAGGATAGGATAGGATAGAGGATAGGATAGAGGATATGATAGGATAGAGGATAGGATAGGATAGAGGATAGGATAGGATAGAGGATAGGATAGGATAGAGGATAGGATAGGATAGAGGATAGGATAGGATAGAGGATAGGATAGGATAGAGGATAGGATAGGATAGGATAGAGGATAATATAGGATAGAGGATAGGATAGGATAGAGGATAGGATAGGATAGAGGATAGGATAGGATAGAGGATAGGATAGGATAGAGGATACGATATAGGATTTAATGGGATAGAGGATAGGATACGATAGAGGATACGATAGGATAGAGGATAGGATAGGATAGAGAATAGGATAGGATAGAGGATAGGATAGGATAGAGGATAGGATAGGATAGAGGATAGGATAGGATAGAGGATGGGATAGGATAGAGGATAATATAGGATAGAGGATAGGATAGGATAGAGGATAGGATAGGATAGAGGATAGGATAGGATAGAGGATAGGATAGGATAGGATAGAGGATACGATATAGGATTTAATAGGATAGAGGATAGGATACGATAGAGGATACGATAGGATAGAGGATAGAATAGGTTAGAGAATAGGATAGGATAGAGGATAGGATAGGATAGAGGATAGGATAGGATAGAGGATAGGATAGGATAGAGGATGGGATAGGATAGAGGATAATTTAGGATAGAGGATAGGATAGGATAGAGGATAGGATAGGATAGAGGATAGGATAGGATAGAGGATAGAATAGGATAGAGGATAGGATAGGATAGAGGATAGGATATGATACAGGATAGGATAGGATAGAGGATAGGATAGGATAGAGGATAGGATAGGATAGAGGATAGGATAGGATAGAGGATAGGATACGATAGAGGATAAGGATAGGATAGAGGATAGGATAGGATAGAGGATAGGATATGATAGAGGATAGGATAGGATAGAGGATAGGATAGGATAGAGGATAGGATAGGATAGAGGATAGGATAGGATAGAGGATAGGATAGGATAGGATAGAGGATAATATAGGATAGAGGATAGGATAGGATAGAGGATAGGATAGGATAGAGGATAGGATAGGATAGAGGATAGGATAGGATAGAGGATGGGATAGGATAGAGGATAATATAGGATAGAGGATAGGATAGGATAGAGGATAGGATAGGACAGAGAATAGGATATAGGATTGGATAGGATAGCGGATAGGATAGGATAGAGGATAGGATAGGATAGAGGATAGGATATGATAGAGGATAGGATATAGGATTGGATAGGATAGAGGATAGGATAGGATAGAGGATAGGATAGGATAGAGCATAGGATATGATAGAGGATAGGATAGAGGATAGGATAGGATAGAGGATAGGATAGGATAGAGGATACGATATAGGATTGGATATGATGGAGGATAGGATACGATAGAGGATAGGATAGGATAGAGGATAGGATAGGATAGAGGATACGATATAGGATTTAATAGGATAGAGGATAGGATACGATAGAGGATACGATAGGATAGAGGATAGGATAGGATAGAGAATAGGATAGGATAGAGGATAGGATACGATAGAGGATACGATAGGATAGAGGATAGGATAGGATAGAGAATAGGATAGGATAGAGGATAGGATAGGATAGAGGATAGGATAGGATAGGATAGAGGATAATATAGGATAGAGGATAGGATAGGATATAGGATAGGATAGGATAGAGGATAGGATAGGATAGAGGATAGGATAGGATAGAGGATAGGATAGGATAGGATAGAGGATAGGATAGGATAGAGGATAGGATAGGACAGAGGATAGGATAGGATAGAGGATAGGATAGGATAGAGGATAGAATAGGATAGAGGATAGGATACGATAGAGGATAGGATATGATAGAGGATAGGATAGGATAGAGGATAGGATAGGATAGAGGATAGGATATGATAGAGGATAGGATAGGATAGATGACAGGATAGGATAGAGGATAGGATAGGATAGAGGATAGGATAGGATAGGATAGAGGATAGGATAGGATAGAGGATAGAATAGGATAGAGGATAGGATAGGATAGAGGATAGGATATGATACAGGATAGGATAGGATAGAGGATAGGATAGGATAGAGGATAGGATAGGATACAGGATAGGATATGATAGAGGATAGGATATGATAGAGGATAGGATAGGATAGAGGATAGGATAGGATAGAGACTAGGATAGGATAGAGGATAGGATAGGATAGAGGATAGGATAGGATAGAGGATAGGATAGGATAGAGGATAGGATAGGATAGAGGATAGGATAGGATAGAGGATGGGATAGGATAGAGGATAATATAGAATAGAGGATAGGATAGGATAGAGGATAGGATAGGATTGAGGATAGGATAGGATTGAGGATAGGATATGATAGACAATAGTATAGGATAGAGGATAGGATAGGATAGAGGATAGAGGATAGGATAGGATAGAGGATAGGATAGGATAGGATAGGATAGAGGATAGGATAGGATAGAGGATAGGATAGGATAGAGTATAGGATACGATAGAGGAAAAGGATAGGATAGAGGATAGGATAGGATAGAGGATAGGATAGGATTGAGGATAGGATATGATAGACAATAGTATAGGATAGAGGATAGGATAGGATAGAGGATAGGATAGGATAGAGGATAGAGGATAGGATAGGATAGAGGATAGGATAGGATAGAGAATAGGATAGGATAGAGAATAGGATAGGATAGAGGATAGGATAGGATAGAGGATAGGATAGGATAGGATAGAGGATAATTTAGGATAGAGGATAGGATAGGATAGAGGATAGGATAGGATAGAGGATAGGATAGGATAGAGGATAGGATAGGATAGAGGATAGGATAGGATAGGATAGAGGATAGGATAGGATAGAGGATAGGATAGGACAGAGGATAGGATAGGATAGAGGATAGGATAGGATAGAGGATAGGATAGGATAGAGGATAGGATACGATAGAGGATAGGATATGATAGAGGATAGGATAGGATAGAGGATAGGATAGGATAGAGGATAGGATATGATAGAGGATAGGATAGGATAGATGACAGGATAGGATAGAGGATAGGATAGGATAGAGGATAGGATAGGATAGAGGATAGGATAGGATAGGATAGAGGATAGGATAGGATAGAGGATAGAATAGGATAGAGGATAGGATAGGATAGAGGATAGGATATGATACAGGATAGGATAGGATAGAGGATAGGATAGGATAGAGGATAGGATAGGATACAGGATAGGATAGGATAGAGGATAGGATATGATAGAGGATAGGATAGGATAGAGGATAGGATAGGATAGAGACTAGGATAGGATAGAGGATAGGATAGGATAGAGGATAGGATAGGATAGAGGATAGGATAGGATAGAGGATGGGATAGGATAGAGGATAATATAGAATAGAGGATAGGATAGGATAGAGGATAGGATAGGATTGAGGATAGGATAGGATTGAGGATAGGATATGATAGACAATAGTATAGGATAGAGGATAGGATAGGATAGAGGATAGGATAGGATAGAGAATAGAGGATAGGATAGGATAGAGGATAGAATAGGATAGAGGATAGGATAGGATAGAGGATGGGATATGATACAGGATAGGATAGGATAGAGGATAGGATAGGACAGAGGATAGGATAGGATAGAGGATAGGATAGGATAGAGG
Source organism: Halictus rubicundus (assembly GCF_050948215.1). Classification (NCBI taxonomy): domain Eukaryota; kingdom Metazoa; phylum Arthropoda; class Insecta; order Hymenoptera; family Halictidae; genus Halictus; species Halictus rubicundus. The sequence goes on along the minus strand of NW_027489261.1, from coordinate 57,858 downwards.
ATAGGATAGGATAGAGGATAGGATACGATAGAGGATAGGATATGATAGAGGATAGGATAGGATAGAGGATAGGATAGGATAGAGGATAGGATATGATAGAGGATAGGATAGGATAGATGACAGGATAGGATAGAGGATAGGATAGGATAGAGGATAGGATAGGATAGGATAGAGGATAGGATAGGATAGAGGATAGAATAGGATAGAGGATAGGATAGGATAGAGGATAGGATATGATACAGGATAGGATAGGATAGAGGATAGGATAGGATAGAGGATAGGATAGGATACAGGATAGGATAGGATAGAGGATAGGATATGATAGAGGATAGGATAGGATAGAGGATAGGATAGGATAGAGACTAGGATAGGATAGAGGATAGGATAGGATAGAGGATAGGATAGGATAGAGGATAGGATAGGATAGAGGATGGATAGGATAGAGGATAATATAGAATAGAGGATAGGATAGGATAGAGGATAGGATAGGATTGAGGATAGGATAGGATTGAGGATAGGATATGATAGACAATAGTATAGGATAGAGGATAGGATAGGATAGAGGATAGGATAGGATAGAGAATAGAGGATAGGATAGGATAGAGGATAGGATAGGATAGAGAATAGGATAGGATAGAGGATAGGATAGGATAGAGGATAGGATAGGATAGAGGATAGGATAGGATAGGATACAGGATAATATAGGATAGAGGATAGGATAGGATAGAGGATAGGATAGGATAGAGGATAGGATAGGATAGAGGGTAGGATAGGATAGAGGATAGGATAGGATAGAGGATAGGATAGGATAGAAGATGGGATAGGATAGAGGATAATATAGGATAGAAGATAGGATAGGATAGAGGATAGGATAGGATAGAGGATAGGATAGGATAGAGGATAGGATAGGATAGAGGATAGGATAGGATAGGATAGAGGATAGGATAGGATAGAGGATAGGATAGGACAGAGGATAGGATAGGATAGAGGATAGGATAGGATAGAGGATAGGATAGGATAGAGGATAGGATACGATAGAGGATAGGATATGATAGAGGATAGGATAGGATAGAGGATAGGATAGGATAGAGGATAGGATATGATAGAGGATAGGATAGGATAGATGACAGGATAGGATAGAGGATAGGATAGGATAGAGGATAGGATAGGATAGGATAGAGGATAGGATAGGATAGAGGATAGAATAGGATAGAGGATAGGATAGGATAGAGGATAGGATATGATACAGGATAGGATAGGATAGAGGATAGGATAGGATAGAGGATAGGATAGGATACAGGATAGGATAGGATAGAGGATAGGATATGATAGAGGATAGGATAGGATAGAGGATAGGATAGGATAGAGACTAGGATAGGATAGAGGATAGGATAGGATAGAGGATAGGATAGGATAGAGGATAGGATAGGATAGAGGATGGGATAGGATAGAGGATAATATAGAATAGAGGATAGGATATTATAGAGGATAGGATAGGATTGAGGATAGGATAGGATTGAGGATAGGATATGATAGACAATAGTATAGGATAGAGTATAGGATAGGATAGAGGATAGGATAGGATAGAGGATAGGATAGGATAGAGGATAGGATAGGATAGAGAATAGGATAGGATAGAGGATAGGATAGGATAGAGGATAGGATAGGATAGAGGATAGGATAGGATAGGATACAGGATAATATAGGATAGAGGATAGGATAGGATAGAGGATAGGATAGGATAGAGGATAGGATAGGATAGAGGATGGGATAGGATAGAGGATAATATAGGATAGAGGATAGGATAGGATAGAGGATAGGATAGGATAGAGGATAGGATAGGATAGAGGATAGGATAGAGGATAGGATAGAGGATAGGATAGAGGATAGGATAGGATAGAGGATAGGATAGGATAGAGGATAGGATAGGATAGAGGATAGGATAGGATAGAGGATAGGATACGATAGAGGAAAAGGATAGGATAGAGGATAGGATAGGATAGAGGATAGGATATGATAGAGGATAGGATAGGATAGAGGATAGGATAGGATAGAGAATAGGATAGGATAGAGGATAGGATAGGATAGAGGATAGGATAGGATAGAGGATAGGATAGGATAGAGGATAGGATAGGATAGAGGATAGGATAGGATAGAGGATAGGATAGGATAGAGGATAGGATAGAGGATAGGATAGAGGATAGGATAGAGGATAGGATAGGATAGAGGATAGGATAGGATAGAGGATAGGATAGGATAGAGGATAGGATTGGATAGAGGATAGGATAGGATAGAGGATGGGATAGGATAGAGGATAATATAGAATAGAGGATAGGATATTATAGAGGATAGGATAGGATTGAGGATAGGATAGGATTGAGGATAGGATATGATAGACAATAGGATAGGATAGAGGATAGGATACGATAGAGGATACGATAGGATAGAGGATAGGATAGGATAGAGAATAGGATAGGATAGAGGATAGGATAGGATAGAGGATAGGATAGGATAGGATAGAGGATAATATAGGATAGAGGATAGGATAGGATAGAGGATAGGATAGGATAGAGGATAGGATAGGATAGAGGATAGGATAGGATAGAGGATAGGATAGGATAGGATAGAGGATAGGATAGGATAGAGGATAGGATAGGACAGAGGATAGGATAGGATAGAGGATAGGATAGGATAGAGGATAGAATAGGATAGAGGATAGGATACGATAGAGGATAGGATATGATAGAGGATAGGATAGGATAGAGGATAGGATAGGATAGAGGATAGGATATGATAGAGGATAGGATAGGATAGATGACAGGATAGGATAGAGGATAGGATAGGATAGAGGATAGGATAGGATAGGATAGAGGATAGGATAGGATAGAGGATAGAATAGGATAGAGGATAGGATAGGATAGAGGATAGGATATGATACAGGATAGGATAGGATAGAGGATAGGATAGGATAGAGGATAGGATAGGATACAGGATAGGATATGATAGAGGATAGGATATGATAGAGGATAGGATAGGATAGAGGATAGGATAGGATAGAGACTAGGATAGGATAGAGGATAGGATAGGATAGAGGATAGGATAGGATAGATGACAGGATAGGATAGAGGATAGGATAGGATAGAGGATAGGATAGGATAGGATAGAGGATAGGATAGGATAGAGGATAGAATAGGATAGAGGATAGGATAGGATAGAGGATAGGATATGATACAGGATAGGATAGGATAGAGGATAGGATAGGATAGAGGATAGGATAGGATACAGGATAGGATAGGATAGAGGATAGGATATGATAGAGGATAGGATAGGATAGAGGATAGGATAGGATAGAGACTAGGATAGGATAGAGGATAGGATATGATAGAGGATAGGATAGGATAGAGGATAGGATAGGATAGAGGATGGGATAGGATAGAGGATAATATAGAATAGAGGATAGGATAGGATAGAGGATAGGATAGGATTGAGGATAGGATAGGATTGAGGATAGGATATGATAGACAATAGTATAGGATAGAGGATAGGATAGGATAGAGGATAGAGGATAGGATAGGATAGAGGATAGGATAGGATAGGATAGGATAGAGGATAGGATAGGATAGAGGATAGGATAGGATAGAGTATAGGATACGATAGAGGAAAAGGATAGGATAGAGGATAGGATAGGATAGAGGATAGGATAGGATTGAGGATAGGATATGATAGACAATAGTATAGGATAGAGGATAGGATAGGATAGAGGATAGGATAGGATAGAGGATAGAGGATAGGATAGGATAGAGGATAGGATAGGATAGAGAATAGGATAGGATAGAGAATAGGATAGGATAGAGGATAGGATAGGATAGAGGATAGGATAGGATAGGATAGAGGATAATTTAGGATAGAGGATAGGATAGGATAGAGGATAGGATAGGATAGAGGATAGGATAGGATAGAGGATAGGATAGGATAGAGGATAGGATAGGATAGAGGATAGGATAGGATAGGATAGAGGATAGGATAGGATAGAGGATAGGATAGGACAGAGGATAGGATAGGATAGAGGATAGGATAGGATAGAGGATAGGATAGGATAGAGGATAGGATACGATAGAGGATAGGATATGATAGAGGATAGGATAGGATAGAGGATAGGATAGGATAGAGGATAGGATATGATAGAGGATAGGATAGGATAGATGACAGGATAGGATAGAGGATAGGATAGGATAGAGGATAGGATAGGATAGAGGATAGGATAGGATAGGATAGAGGATAGGATAGGATAGAGGATAGAATAGGATAAGGATAGGATAGGATAGAGGATAGGATATGATACAGGATAGGATAGGATAGAGGATAGGATAGGATAGAGGATAGGATAGGATACAGGATAGGATAGGATAGAGGATAGGATATGATAGAGGATAGGATAGGATAGAGGATAGGATAGGATAGAGGATAGGATAGGATAGAGGATAGGATAGGATAGAGGATAGGATACGATAGAGGATAGGATATGATAGAGGATAGGATAGGATAGAGGATAGGATAGGATAGAGGATAGGATATGATAGAGGATAGGATAGGATAGATGACAGGATAGGATAGAGGATAGGATAGGATAGAGGATAGGATAGGATAGGATAGAGGATAGGATAGGATAGAGGATAGAATAGGATAGAGGATAGGATAGGATAGAGGATAGGATATGATACAGGATAGGATAGGATAGAGGATAGGATAGGATAGAGGATAGGATAGGATACAGGATAGGATAGGATAGAGGATAGGATATGATAGAGGATAGGATAGGATAGAGGATAGGATAGGATAGAGACTAGGATAGGATAGAGGATAGGATAGGATAGAGGATAGGATAGGATAGAGGATAGGATAGGATAGAGGATGGGATAGGATAGAGGATAATATAGAATAGAGGATAGGATAGGATAGAGGATAGGATAGGATTGAGGATAGGATAGGATTGAGGATAGGATATGATAGACAATAGTATAGGATAGAGGATAGGATAGGATAGAGGATAGGATAGGATAGAGAATAGAGGATAGGATAGGATAGAGGATAGGATAGGATAGAGAATAGGATAGGATAGAGGATAGGATAGGATAGAGGATAGGATAGGATAGAGGATAGGATAGGATAGGATACAGGATAATATAGGATAGAGGATAGGATAGGATAGAGGATAGGATAGGACAGAGGATAGGATAGGATAGAGGATAGGATAGGATAGAGGATAGGATAGGATAGAGGATAGGATACGATAGAGGATAGGATATGATAGAGGATAGGATAGGATAGAGGATAGGATAGGATAGAGGATAGGATATGATAGAGGATAGGATAGGATAGATGACAGGATAGGATAGAGGATAGGATAGGATAGAGGATAGGATAGGATAGGATAGAGGATAGGATAGGATAGAGGATAGAATAGGATAGAGGATAGGATAGGATAGAGGATAGGATATGATACAGGATAGGATAGGATAGAGGATAGGATAGGATAGAGGATAGGATAGGATACAGGATAGGATAGGATAGAGGATAGGATATGATAGAGGATAGGATAGGATAGAGGATAGGATAGGATAGAGACTAGGATAGGATAGAGGATAGGATAGGATAGAGGATAGGATAGGATAGAGGATAGGATAGGATAGAGGATGGGATAGGATAGAGGATAATATAGAATAGAGGATAGGATATTATAGAGGATAGGATAGGATTGAGGATAGGATAGGATTGAGGATAGGATATGATAGACAATAGTATAGGATAGAGTATAGGATAGGATAGAGGATAGGATAGGATAGAGGATAGGATAGGATAGAGGATAGGATAGGATAGAGGATAGGATAGGATAGAGGATAGGATACGATAGAGGAAAAGGATAGGATAGAGGATAGGATAGGATAGAGGATAGGATATGATAGAGGATAGGATAGGATAGAGGATAGGATAGGATAGAGAATAGGATAGGATAGAGGATAGGATAGGATAGAGGATAGGATAGGATAGAGGATAGGATAGGATAGAGGATAGGATAGGATAGAGGATAGGATAGGATAGAGGATAGGATAGGATAGAGGATAGGATAGAGGATAGGATAGAGGATAGGATAGAGGATAGGATAGGATAGAGGATAGGATAGGATAGAGGATAGGATAGGATAGAGGATAGGATTGGATAGAGGATAGGATAGGATAGAGGATGGGATAGGATAGAGGATAATATAGAATAGAGGATAGGATATTATAGAGGATAGGATAGGATTGAGGATAGGATAGGATTGAGGATAGGATATGATAGACAATAGTATAGGATAGAGTATAGGATAGGATAGAGGATAGGATAGGATAGAGGATAGGATAGGATAGAGGATAGGATAGGATAGAGAATAGGATAGGATAGAGGATAGGATAGGATAGAGGATAGGATAGGATAGAGGATAGGATAGGATAGGATAGAGGATAATATAGGATAGAGGATAGGATAGGATAGAGGATAGGATAGGATAGAGGATAGGATAGGATAGAGGATGGGATAGGATAGAGGATAATATAGGATAGAGGATAGGATAGGATAGAGGATAGGATAGGATAGAGGATAGGATAGGATAGAGGATAGGATAGAGGATAGGATAGAGGATAGGATAGAGGATAGGATAGGATAGAGGATAGGATAGGATAGAGGATAGGATAGGATAGAGGATAGGATAGGATAGAGGATAGGATACGATAGAGGAAAAGGATAGGATAGAGGATAGGATAGGATAGAGGATAGGATATGATAGAGGATAGGATAGGATAGAGGATAGGATAGGATAGAGGATAGGATAGGATAGAGGATAGGATAGGATAGAGGATAGGATAGAGGATAGGATAGAGGATAGGATAGAGGATAGGATAGAGGATAGGATAGAGGATAGGATAGGATAGAGGATAGGATAGGATAGAGGATAGGATAGGATAGAGACTAGGATAGGATAGAGGATAGGATAGGATAGAGGATAGGATAGGATAGAGGATAGGATAGGATAGAGGATGGGATAGGATAGAGGATAATATAGAATAGAGGATAGGATATTATAGAGGATAGGATAGGATTGGGGACCAAGGGGATATGGGCTTAGTAGTGGTGATTCGGATCCACTGCTAGGTATACCACAGTGGTGGTGGTCATATCCCTAAAATCCTCTACGCTCCACCTCCTCGTGGTGGTCCCTGGGAACACACATAGTTGTGTGTTGCTAACGGAGCGAGGGGTATTCCGCGGGAAGTAGTTCCTTTGACGTGTGAGGCGATGCCGGCGGGATCTTCGGATCCTGGCAGGGCCTCCCTTGCCGGTAAGGCTCACACGGAGGGATGAAAACCGCGGTCGGTGTGTCCTGCGGGAAACGGCCGGGGAGGCCGCCGCAGGGCCCCAGACCGTAAACCGGTGGTCATGTTTTACCGGAACGGGGGGGCTTGCCTTAATCGGCTGGCTCTGCGAGGAGGATAAACCTCTATAAAAAAGTCTCCATCCCAAGCTGTCGGAAACGCGGTGAGGGGACTCTCCCGGAGCTCCGGGAGTGGGCGGGGGGATTTCACCCGCTCGTTAGCGTTTGAACACCTCGGGATACCTGCCGACCTCCCGTTGTAAATAGGCTTACCCGGGTAGTGGGGGCTCTGCCCGGGCGGACCTTTATTTCCCGCCATGCTCGTGGGAATACTATGGAGAATTTAAATTTAACTAAAAACGATGAGTTTAAGGAGGGGATACCACGCCCGGAAGTGGTCGAGTTGGGAGTGGAGGAGCCGAGGCCGTCGCCGGCCCCGGTTCCCCGGGATCTCAGGCCCCGGCCTGGGTGGAGCACTCCGGTGCTCGAGACGGAGGACGACCGCCTGTCGACCATCTCGCGTCTTTCGCGCGTTTCGCGCGTTTCGCGCGTGTCATCGAGCGGCGCGGGCGCGAAGCGCACCCGTTTGGGTTCGCCAGCCCCGTCAATCCGCCAGCGCGACAGGCAGGGTGACGTCCCGCCTCCGGACATTAGAGGCCTGCTCCCCGGAGAACTGACCGCCCGTATGGTGGAGCGGTCAGAGGAGGTCCGCGACCTTGCCGAGAGGTCCGGAAATCTTAAGGGAACTTTCCTTAAGGCTTTCCGGGAGGCCTCCGGCGAGATAAAGGCGTGCGCGCGGGAGCTAGACCGCAGGGGCGTCCAGGTTGGACACCCCTCCGTCAGCTCCTGCCTGCCGCCCGTCGCGGACTCCGGGGACAGCGATCTCCGCGCGAGGAACGCGGCGCTGGAGAGGGAGCTCCGCGAGACCCGCGACACGTTGACCGCCATCAGGGAGGAACTGATGGCGGTCAAGCGGTTGCGGGACGCACCTCTCCGGCCGGCCGTCGGCAAGGGACCGGGGGACGCCGCATTGATCGAGGAGAATGCGGCGCTCGGCAGAGAGTTAAGGGAGACCCGCGATTCGCTCGAGGCCATCAGGGGAGAGCTGGTGGCCTTGAAGCGGTTGCGGGATGAACCTCCCCTGCCGCCCCCCGGCGTGAGGGAGGAGGTTGCGGGGCCCGCATCGGACCTGATGGCCCAGATGCGGGCACTTATGGAGGCGGGGCTGAGCTCCATCCGCCAGGAGATGCGGGTGGAGCTCAGGCGTGCGATTGCGGCCGTTGCCCCGGCCGCGGGAGCACGCAAGCCCCTCCTACCGCGGCCTTCCCCGCCCGCGAAACAGCCGACGCCGGCTCCGGGGCCTGCGCCGCCTAAGCCGGCCCCTATCCCAGGGGAGGGAGGGGCCGGTAAGAAGAGAAAAAAGAAGAAGAAGAAGAAGAAAAAGACGAAGGAGGCCGAGGAGGCCAAGCCGGCGCCACCACCGGCGCCGAAGCCGGACCCCCCTGAAGGGGAAACCTGGGCGCAGGTGTTGGGCCGGAGGGCCCTGGCGGCGGCCAAGGCTGCGGCTGCGGTGGCCAATGCGGCGGCCAAGGCACCGACATCGGCCACTAAGGCCAAGAAGGCCGCCGCCCCAACCTCAAAGGGCGGAAAGGCGACGGCCCGTGTGAAGGCTCCCCCCCGCTCGGCGGCGGTATCAGTCACCGTCCCGGAGGGGAGTAAGGCCTCGTACGAGGAGGCAATTAGGAGGGCCCGCCAGGGCGTCGATCTCGACGCCCTCGGCATTGGGGCCCTCCATTGGAAGAGGGCGGTAACCGGGGGCCTCATCATTGAGGTCCCTGGTGCCGATGGGGGCGCCAAAGCCGACGCTCTGGCCGCCAAAATGGCCGCCGTCCTGGGGGGTATGGACGTGAGGGTCTCCAGGCCTGTCAAGAAGGCGGAATTCCGCCTGACGGGCCTGGAGGTATCCGTGACCCCCCAGGAGGTAGTGGAGGCGGTTTGTAAGGCCGGGGGCTGCACCGCCGGGTCCGTAAGGGTGGGGGAGCTGAAGGCCCCGCCCAACGGACTCGGCACCATTTGGGTGCAGTGCCCGGCCGTGGCGGCCTTAGCCATTGAGAAGGCTGGTAAAGTACGCGTGGGGTGGTCCACCGCCCAGGTGGTGGTGCTGGCACCACGACCAATGCAGTGCTTCCGCTGCTTGGCCCTTGGCCATGTCAGGCAGCGGTGCACTGCAGAGGTCGACCGCAGCGGTCACTGTTACCGCTGCGGGGATGCCAGCCACCGGGCGGTGGATTGCAAGGCACCACCCCACTGCGTGGTATGTGCCGCGGCCGGCCGACCGGCGGGTCACAAGGCGGGGAGCAAGTCGTGCTCCCCGCCCCCAAAGGCCAACAGGAAGGTGAAAGGGGTGGGCGGTGTGGCGCCCCCTCAAACACCGGCAACACCGGCGACGAAGACGGCCACTCCCCCAACCGATAAACAGGGGGAGGGTATGGAGGTGGAGGTGGCCCCTGGCGGGTCGGGGGAGTCATCCCCCCCGACACCCAAGCAGGGCGCTGGAGAGGGGACTAGCGCGGGGACCCAATAATGGCCCACACTCCGCGCCGGTCCCCTCTACCGGTACTCCAGGCCAACCTCAACCACTGCCGCCGGGCCCAGGACCTGATGATCCAATGCCTGGCGGAGTGGGGGGTTGGCCTGGCCGTCGCCACGGAGCCGTACAGGGTCCCGGACCATCCACACTGGTCCGGTGACCTGGACGGCTCCGTGGCGATGTGGTGGGATCGCCATTCGGCGAGTGTACCCCCCTGCTCCGTGGTCGAACGGGGCAGGGGGATGATTTTAGTGAAGTGGGGAGGACTTCTGGTCGTGGGGTGCTACAACTCACCCAGCTGCGACTCCGCCGAACTCGGGTTGTTTTTGGACCGGCTGGGGCTGATGATAGCCCATATATAGCCGGTCCGGTGTTGGTCCTGGGGGACCTCAATGCGAGGTCCACCACGTGGGGTAACCCCAGGACCAACACCCGAGGCGGAGTCCTAGAAGACTGGGCGGAGGGGATGGAGCTCCGGTTGATTAACCGGGGCTCCGTGCCTACGTGCGTGAGGTGGAACGGCTGGTCCATTGTGGACGTTACGTTTGCGACGGCCGCCGCCTCACGCCGTGTGTCCAATTGGCGGGTCCTTGATGGAGAGACCTTGTCGGACCACTGCTACGTCCTGATGGACGTGGCAGTGGTCTCGGACCCGCCGTTGGACACGCCCCTCCGACGTGGCACCCCTTCAGCGCCAAGATGGGCGCTGAAGCGACTAGACGGGGACCTGTTGAGGGCCGTGATTATCGGCTCCGCCTGGCCTTCGGCCAGGGAGCGCGGGGTGAATGAGGGGGCGGCCTGGATTCGGGACACGTTACAAATGATTTGTGACGTGGCGATGCCCCGGGTCCAGGCTCAGCCCCCGAGAAAGACCGTTTACTGGTGGTCGGGCGAGCTGGCCGAACTCCGTTGTTCGGCCGGCCGTGCCCGCCGCCAGTACACCCGCGCCCGTCGCCGCCATTTCCTGGGCGGCGACGCGGAGCCGAGGGTCGCCGAGCTGTACAGGGAGTACAGATCGGCGGCCGTGGCCCTCAAGCGAGCTATTGCCGCAGCTAAGGCCAGGGCCTGGGACGAGCTCCTGCTCACCCTCCGTGACGATCCGTGGGGACGCCCATATAAGGCGGTGCTTGGGAAGCTCCGCCCCCGGGCGTCTCCTGTCACGGAGAGGTTGGACCCGGAACTTCTGGGGCGCGTTATCGATACCCTCTTCCCCCTCGCGGAGGAGGGGAGGTGGGTACGCGCCCCAGGTCCGACCATGGGATGGTCGGACGAGTTCCGGGTCACCGAGCTGGAGCTTGACCGGGCCGTCCGGGAGCTCCGGGCCGGGGGCAAGAAGGCCCCTGGCCCCGATGGGGTTCCCGGTAGCGTAATGGTCTTAGCCATAGAGGTCCTCGCCCCGGCGTTCAGGAGCGTCATGGACGCGAGCCTGCGCCGGGGAGTCTTCCCCACTGTTTGGAAGCAAGCGTGCCTGGTTCTCCTCCACAAGGAGGGGAAACCCGCAGAGTCTCCCTCTGCATACCGGCCGGTATGTTTACTCGACGAGGCGGGCAAGCTATTCGAAAGAATAATTGCCGCCCGCCTCGTCGAGCACCTGTCGCGGGGTGGTCCCGACCTGAGCGACAGCCAGTATGGATTCCGGAGGGGGCGCTCTACAATAGACGCATTAGAGCGTCTGCGCCTCCTCCGGGAAAGGGCTGTCGCTCGGGGCGGGGTGTTGATGGCTGTTTCGTTGGACATATCCAACGCTTTCAACACCCTGCCCTGGTCGGAGATAATGGGGGCCCTGGACCATTTCCAGGTGCCCCCTTATCTCCGGGAGGTGGTCGGCGACTATCTCCGCGACAGGGAGGTGGTGTTCACCGGCCGGTATGGCATGGTTTATACGAGGGAGACGCACCGCGGGGTTCCACAGGGGTCGGTCCTTGGGCCACTCCTGTGGAACCTAGCGTATGACGCGGTGCTGCGGGTTGTCCTCCCCCCGGATACGGGTGTCATCTGTTATGCAGATGACACCCTGGTTTATGCCGAGGGGGAGGACTGGAGGAGGACCAGGCACCTTGCTGAGGCCGCCCTGGACTGCGTGGTCGGGCGAATCCGCAGAATGGGTCTGACGGTGGCCGCCGCAAAGACCGAGGCGATCTGGTTATACGGATCGTCTCGGTCGCCGCGGCCACCCCGTGGTCGGGACCTGTGGATTCGCGTCGCTGAAACCTCCGTCGCGATCGGGCCCAGGATGAGGTACCTGGGCCTGATCATAGACGGCCGCTGGCGATTCGATGGACACTTCGAGCTCCTCGCCCCCCGACTAGAGAAGACGGCAGCCGCATTGGCGCGGCTGCTGCCGAATGTCGGGGGGCCGGATTTGAAAGTACGCCGCCTCTATGTGGAGGTGGTGCGGTCTATAGCCCTGTATGGGGCCCCCGTATGGCACCGCGCGCTCGAGGCCAGCACGCCTAGCCGCAAGCTCTTTGAAAGAGTGCGGCGGCGGCTGGCCTTGCGGGTCATACGGGGGTACCGCACCATCTCCACCGAGGCGGCGGGACTCCTCGCCGTGATTCCACCCTTCACTGTGGTGGCGGCGGAGCGGGCGAAGCTATACCACATCGCCCGCTCCTTCCGCCGCCCGCCGGGGGTGGAACTCACGCGCGAGGAGGAGGAGGAGCTCGAGGGCCAGAATCGCCAGGCCCGGACGGAAAGTTTATCGGAGTGGAGGGCGCTGCTAACGCCCTCCACACGTCCGATTGTCCGGGCCCTCCTGCCCATATTTTATATATGGTGCGGGAGGCGGGGAAGGTTGACCTTCCGCCTCACGCAGGTGCTCTCCGGCCACGGCTGTTTTGGAGAGTACCTGCACAGAATGGGGCGGGAGCCGACGGCGCAGTGCCACCACTGCGGCGAAGATGTCGACACGGCGCGGCACACTCTGGAGGAGTGCCCTGCTTGGGCCGGGCCGCGCCGTGTCCTGCGAGCCGCAGTGGGCGGGTGGGACCTCGCGCTGCCGACCGTGGTCGACCACATGGTCGACAGCGTGGGGTCGTGGAATGCGGTGGCCTCCTTCTGCGAGGACGTTATCAAGCAGAAGGAGGCCGCCGAGCGGGCCCGGGAACGGGACCCGGGCTCCGCGAGGAGGGTGTGGGCGCGAGGACGACCCCCGCGCCGGCGTGTGCCCCCCACGAGGGGGGCGGTGAGGGATGGGAGGGCGCGGGGGTCTCCCCCGCGTCAACCATTGCCCCCGGGAGTGGGGGGCGGAGGGGTTTTGGCGCGGGGGGTATCCCCGCGCCCTGTTTCGCCCCCACCGGTGGGGGCGCTGAATTTGGGGGCCCGGGGTGCGAGCTGACCCGGGCCCCCGGGGGGAGCGTAGCTCCCCCCGTGATTGGCCGACACCCCCCGGGATAGTTTCCCGGTTAGTGGGGGGTGTCGGTCCCCCCTCCCCCCGATAGGGGAGGGGGACCGTGGGGGGTTTTTGGGGAAAGGAAGGGTCGGGGCGTGCCGGATCGCGCCTCCGACGGCCCTTCCTTCCGGTGGCGGCGTCCTCTTGCTCTGGCCGGGGCTGGTTCCTTCGGGACACCGGCCCCGAGCGGGGCACGAGGACTCCGGGAGCTGTGGGTGGACCGAGCTGGGGCTCGGGAAGCCCAATCCGAAGGCTCCAGGGATGGGGACACCGGGCGGGTCCCTCCGCCCGGGGTCTTATAGCGTAGGCAGTGGGGGAGGCTAACCCCTCCCCCGGGGTATGATGATAGCTGGGAGGTGTCCTGTTGAGTACTCGCGTGATCCAGGCACCTCCCGTGTAGCTTAGGTGGGCGTGAGGTTTTAGTGGGTAGTCTCCGGGGGCTCGCCCCCGGGGAGAATCCCACATAACCCCGGCTTCCCCCAGGGAGTCGGGGTATGTATAAAACATTTCCTCACGATAAAAAAAAAAAAAAAAAAAAAAAAAAAAAAAAAAAGGATAGGATAGGATTGAGGATAGGATAGGATTGAGGATAGGATATGATAGACAATAGTATAGGATAGAGTATAGGATAGGATACAGGATAGGATAGGATAGAGGATAGGATAGGATAGAGGATAGGATAGGATAGAGAATAGGATAGGATAGAGGATAGGATAGGATAGAGGATAGGATAGGATAGAGGATAGGATAGGATAGGATAGAGGATAATATAGGATAGAGGATAGGATAGGATAGAGGATAGGATAGGATAGAGGATAGGATAGGATAGAGGATGGGATAGGATAGAGGATAATATAGGATAGAGGATAGGATAGGATAGAGGATAGGATAGGATAGAGGATAGGATAGGATAGAGGATAGGATAGGATAGAGGATAGGATAGAGGATAGGATAGAGGATAGGATAGAGGATAGGATAGGATAGAGGATAGGATAGGATAGAGGATAGGATAGGATAGAGGATAGGATAGGATAGAGGATAGGATAGGATAGAGGATAGGATACGATAGAGGAAAAGGATAGGATAGAGGATAGGATAGGATAGAGGATAGGATATGATAGAGGATAGGATAGGATAGAGGATAGGATAGGATAGAGAATAGGATAGGATAGAGGATAGGATAGGATAGAGGATAGGATAGGATAGAGGATAGGATAGGATAGGATAGAGGATAATATAGGATAGAGGATAAGATAGGATAGAGGATAGGATAGGATAGAGGATAGGATAGGATAGAGGATAGGATATTATAGAGGATAGGATAGGATAGGATAGAGGATAATTTAGGATAGAGGATAAGATAGGATAGAGGATAGGATAGGATAGAGGATAGGATAGGATAGAGGATAGGATAGGATAGAGGATACGATATAGGATTTAATAGGATAGAGGATAGGATACGATAGAGGATACGATAGGATAGAGGATAGGATAGGATAGAGAATAGGATAGGATAGAGGATAGGATAGGATAGAGGATAGGATAGGATAGAGGATAGGATAGGATAGAGGATAGGATAGGATAGGATAGAGGATAATATAGGATAGAGGATAGGATAGGATAGAGGATAGGATAGGATAGAGGATAGGATAGGATAGAGGATACGATATAGGATTTAATAGGTTAGAGGATAGGATACGATAGAGGATAGGATAGGATAGAGGATAGGATAGGATAGAGGATGGGATAGGATAGAGGATAGGATAGGATAGAGGATAGAATAGGATAGAGGATAGGATAGGATAGAGGATAGGATATGATACAGGATAGGATAGGATAGAGGATAGGATAGGATAGAGGATAGGATAGGATAGAGACTAGGATAGGATAGAGGATAGGATAGGATAGAGGATAGGATAGGATAGAGGATAGGATAGGATTGAGGATAGGATAGGATAGAGGATAGGATAGGATATAGGATAGGATAGGATAGAGGATAGGATAGGATAGAGGATAGGATAGGATAGAGAATAGGATAGGATAGAGGGTAGGATAGGATAGAGGATAGGATAGGATAGAGGATAGGATAGGATAGAGGATGGGATAGGATAGAGGATAATATAGGATAGAAGATAGGATAGGATAGAGGATAGGATAGGATAGAGGATAGGATAGGATAGAGGATAGGATAGGATAGAGGATAGGATAGGATAGGATAGAGGATAGGATAGGATAGAGGATAGGATAGGACAGAGGATAGGATAGGATAGAGGATAGGATAGGATAGAGGATAGGATAGGATAGAGGATAGGATACGATAGAGGATAGGATATGATAGAGGATAGGATAGGATAGAGGATAGGATAGGATAGAGGATAGGATATGATAGAGGATAGGATAGGTTAGATGACAGGATAGGATAGAGGATAGGATAGGATAGAGGATAGGATAGGATAGGATAGAGGATAGGATAGGATAGAGCATAGAATAGGATAGAGGATAGGATAGGATAGAGGATAGGATATGATACAGGATAGGATAGGATAGAGGATAGGATAGGATAGAGGATAGGATATGATACAGGATAGGATAGGATAGAGGATAGGATATGATAGATGATAGGATAGGATAGAGGACAGGATAGGATAGAGGATAGGATAGGATAGAGGATAGGATAGGATAGAGACTAGGATAGGATAGAGGATAGGATAGGATAGAGGATAGGATAGGACAGAGGATAGGATAGGATAGAGGATGGGATAGGATAGAGGATAATATAGAATAGAGGATAGGATAGGATAGAGGATAGGATAGGATTGAGGATAGGATAGGATTGAGGATAGGATATGATAGACAATAGTATAGGATAGAGGATAGGATAGGATAGAGGATAGGATAGGATAGAGGATAGGATAGGATAGAGGATAGGATAGGATAGAGGATAGGATAGGATAGAGGATAGGATAGGATAGAGGATAGGATAGGATAGAGGATAGGATAGGATAGAGGATAGGATAGGATAGAGGATGGGATAGGATAGAGGATAATATAGAATAGAGGATAGGATAGGATAGAGGATAGGATAGGATTGAGGATAGGATAGGATTGAGGATAGGATATGATAGACAATAGTATAGGATAGAGGATAGGATAGGATAGAGGATAGGATAGGATAGAGGATGGGATAGGATAGAGGATAATATAGGATAGAGGATAGGATAGGATAGAGGATAGGATAGGATAGAGGATAGGATAGAGGATAGGATAGAGGATAGGATAGAGGATAGGATAGGATAGAGGATAGGATAGGATAGAGGATAGGATAGGATAGAGGATAGGATAGGATAGAGGATAGGATAGGATAGAGGATAGGATACGATAGAGGAAAAGGATAGGATAGAGGATAGGATAGGATAGAGGATAGGATATGATAGAGGATAGGATAGGATAGAGGATAGGATAGGATAGAGAATAGGATAGGATAGAGGATAGGATAGGATAGAGGATAGGATAGGATAGAGGATAGGATAGGATAGGATAGAGGATAATATAGGATAGAGGATAAGATAGGATAGAGGATAGGATAGGATAGAGGATAGGATAGGATAGAGGATAGGATATTATAGAGGATAGGATAGGATAGGATAGAGGATAATTTAGGATAGAGGATAAGATAGGATAGAGGATAGGATAGGATAGAGGATAGGATAGGATAGAGGATAGGATAGGATAGAGGATACGATATAGGATTTAATAGGATAGAGGATAGGATACGATAGAGGATACGATAGGATAGAGGATAGGATAGGATAGAGAATAGGATAGGATAGAGGATAGGATAGGATAGAGGATAGGATAGGATAGAGGATAGGATATGATAGAGGATAGGATAGGATAGGATAGAGGATAATATAGGATAGAGGATAGGATAGGATAGAGGATAGGATAGGATAGAGGATAGGATAGGATAGAGGATACGATATAGGATTTAATAGGTTAGAGGATAGGATACGATAGAGGATAGGATAGGATAGAGGATAGGATAGGATAGAGGATGGGATAGGATAGAGGATAGGATAGGATAGAGGATAGAATAGGATAGAGGATAGGATAGGATAGAGGATAGGATATGATACAGGATAGGATAGGATAGAGGATAGGATAGGATAGAGGATAGGATAGGATAGAGACTAGGATAGGATAGAGGATAGGATAGGATAGAGGATAGGATAGGATAGAGGATAGGATAGGATTGAGGATAGGATAGGATAGAGGATAGGATAGGATATAGGATAGGATAGGATAGAGGATAGGATAGGATAGAGGATAGGATAGGATAGAGAATAGGATAGGATAGAGGGTAGGATAGGATAGAGGATAGGATAGGATAGAGGATAGGATAGGATAGAGGATGGGATAGGATAGAGGATAATATAGGATAGAAGATAGGATAGGATAGGATAGAGGATAGGATAGGATAGAGGATAGGATAGGATAGAGGATAGGATAGGATAGGATAGAGGATAGGATAGGATAGAGGATAGGATAGGACAGAGGATAGGATAGGATAGAGGATAGGATAGGATAGAGGATAGGATAGGATAGAGGATAGGATACGATAGAGGATAGGATATGATAGAGGATAGGATAGGATAGAGGATAGGATAGGATAGAGGATAGGATATGATAGAGGATAGGATAGGATAGATGACAGGATAGGATAGAGGATAGGATAGGATAGAGGATAGGATAGGATAGGATAGAGGATAGGATAGGATAGAGCATAGAATAGGATAGAGGATAGGATAGGATAGAGGATAGGATATGATACAGGATAGGATAGGATAGAGGATAGGATAGGATAGAGGATAGGATATGATACAGGATAGGATAGGATAGAGGATAGGATATGATAGATGATAGGATAGGATAGAGGACAGGATAGGATAGAGGATAGGATAGGATAGAGGATAGGATAGGATAGAGACTAGGATAGGATAGAGGATAGGATAGGATAGAGGATAGGATAGGACAGAGGATAGGATAGGATAGAGGATGGGATAGGATAGAGGATAATATAGAATAGAGGATAGGATAGGATAGAGGATAGGATAGGATTGAGGATAGGATAGGATTGAGGATAGGATATGATAGACAATAGTATAGGATAGAGGATAGGATAGGATAGAGGATAGGATAGGATAGAGGATAGAGGATAGGATAGGATAGAGGATAGGATAGGATAGAGGATAGGATAGGATAGAGGATAGGATAGGATAGAGGATAGGATAGGATAGAGGATAGGATAGGATAGAGGATAGGATAGGATAGAGGATAGGATAGGATAGAGGATAGGATAGGATAGAGGATGGGATAGGATAGAGGATAATATAGAATAGAGGATAGGATAGGATAGAGGATAGGATAGGATTGAGGATAGGATAGGATTGAGGATAGGATATGATAGACAATAGTATAGGATAGAGGATAGGATAGGATAGAGGATAGGATAGGATAGAGGATAGGATAGGATAGAGGATAATATAGGATAGAGGATAGGATAGGATAGAGGATAGGATAGGATAGAGGATAGGATAGGACAGAGAATAGGATATAGGATTGGATAGGATAGCGGATAGGATAGGATTGAGGATAGGATAGGATAGAGGATAGGATATGATAGAGGATAGGATAGGATAGAGGATAGGATAGGATAGAGGATAGGATAGGATAGAGAATAGGATAGGATAGAGGATAGGATAGGATAGAGGATAGGATAGGATAGAGGATAGGATAGGATAGGATAGAGGATAATATAGGATAGAGGATAGGATAGGATAGAGGATAGGATAGGATAGAGGATAGGATAGGATAGAGGATAGGATAGGATAGAGGATAGGATAGGATAGAGGATAGGATAGGATAGAGGATAGGATAGGATAGAGGATAGGATAGGATAGAGGATAGGATAGGATAGAGGATAGGATAGGATAGAGGATACGATATAGGATTTAATAGGATAGAGGATAGGATACGATAGAGGATACGATAGGATAGAGGATAGGATAGGATAGAGAATAGGATAGGATAGAGGATGGGATAGGATAGAGGATAATATAGGATAGAGGATAGGATAGGATAGAGGATAGGATAGGATAGAGGATAGGATAGGACAGAGAATAGGATATAGGATTGGATAGGATAGCGGATAGGATAGGATTGAGGATAGGATAGGATAGAGGATAGGATATGATAGAGGATAGGATATAGGATTGGATAGGATAGAGGATAGGATAGGATAGAGGATAGGATAGGATAGAGCATAGGATATGATAGACGATAGGATAGGATAGAGGATAGGATAGGATAGAGGATAGGATAGGATAGAGGATACGATATAGGATTGGATAGGATGGAGGATAGGATACGATAGAGGATAGGATAGGATAGAGAATAGGATATAGGATTGGAAAGGATAGAGGATAGGATAGGATAGAGGATAGGATATGATCTAGGATAGGATAGGACAGAGGATAGGATAGGATAGAGGATAGAATAGGATACAGGATAGGATAGGATACAGGATAGGATAGGATAGAGAATAGGATAGGATAGAGGATAGGATAGGATAGAGGATAGGATAGGATAGCAGATAGGATAGGATAGGATAGAGGATAATATAGGATAGAGGATAGAATGGGATAGAGGATAGGATAGGATAGAGGATAGGATAGGATAGAGGATAGGATAGGATAGAGGATAGGATAGGACAGAGAATAGGATATAGGATTGGATAGGATAGCGGATAGGATAGGATAGAGGATAGGATAGGATAGAGGATAGGATATGATAGAGGATAGGATATAGGATTGGATAGGATAGGATAGAGCATTGGATATGATAGAGGATAGGATAGGATAGAGGATAGGATAGGATAGAGGATAGGATAGGATAGAGCATAGGATATGATAGAGGATAGGATAGGATAGAGGATAGGATAGGATAGAGGATAGGATAGGATAGAGGATACGATATAGGATTGGATAGGATGGAGGATAGGATACGATAGAGGATAGGATAGGATAGAGAATAGGATGTAGGATTTGTTAGGATAGAGGATAGAATAGGATAGAGGATAGGATAGGATAGAGGATAGGATATGATACAGGATAGGATAGGATAGAGGATAGGATAGGATAGAGGATAGAATAGGATACAGGATAGGATAGGATAGAGGATAGGATAGGATAGAGGATACGATATAGGATTGGATAGGATGGAGGATAGGATACAATAGAGGATAGGATAGGATAGAGAATAGGATATTTGATAGAGGATAGGATAGGATAGAGGATAGGATAGGATAGAGGATAGGATATGATAGAGGATAGGATATAGGATTGGATAGGATAGAGGATAGGATAGGATAGAGGATAGGATAGGATAGAGCATAGGATATGATAGAGGATAGGATAGGATAGAGGATAGGATAGGATAGAGGATACGATAGGATAGAGGATACGATATAGGATTGGATAGGATGGAGGATAGGATACGATAGAGGATAGGATAGGATAGAGAATAGGATATAGGATTGGATAGGATAGAGGATAGAATAGGATAGAGGATAGGATAGGATAGAGGATAGGATAGGATAGAGGCTAGGATAGGATAGAGGATACGATATAGGATTTAATAGGATAGAGGATAGGATACGATTGAGGATACGATAGGATAGAGGATAGGATAGGATAGAGAATAGGATAGGATAGAGGATAGGATAGGATAGAGGATAGGATAGGATAGAGGATAGGATAGGATAGAGGATACGATATAGGATTGGATAGGATGGAGGATAGGATACGATAGAGGATAGGATAGGATAGAGAATAGGATATAGGATTGGAAAGGATAGAGGATAGAATAGGATAGAGGATAGGATAGGATAGAGGATAGGATATGATAGAGGATAGGATAGGATAGAGGATAGGATAGTATAGAGAATAGGATAGGATAGAGGATAGGATAGGATAGAGGATAGGATAGGATAGAGGATGGGATAGGATAGAGGATAATATAGGATAGAAGATAGGATACGATAGAGGATAGGATTGGATAGAGGATAGGATAGGATAGAGGATGGGATAGGATAGAGGATAGGATACGATAGAGGATAGGATATGATAGAGGATAATTTGGATAGAGGATAGGATAGGATAGAGGATAGGATATGATAGAGGATAGGATAGGATAGAGGACAGGATAGGATAGAGGATAGGATAGGGTAGAGGATAGGATAGGATAGAGGATAGGATAGGATAGAGGATAGAATAGGATAGAGGATAGGATAGAGGATAGGATGGGATAGAGGATAGGATAGGAAAGAGGATAGGATAGGATAGGATAGAGGATAATATAGGATAGAGGATAGGATAGGATAGAGGATAGGATAGGATAGAGGATAGGATAGGATTGAGGATAGGATAGGATAGAGGATAGGATAGGATAGAGGATACGATATAGGATTTAATAGGATAGAGGATAGGATACGATAGAGGATACGATAGGATAGAGGATAGAATAGGATAGAGAATAGGATAGGATAGAGGATAGGATAGGATAGAGGATAGGATAGGATAGAGGATAGGATAGGATAGAGGATAGGATATGATAGAGGATAGGATAGGATAGAGGATAATATAGGATAGAGGATAGGATAGGATAGAGGATAGGATAGGATAGAGGATAGTCTAGGATAGAGGATAGGATAGAGGATAGGATGGGATAGAGGATAGGATAGGAAAGAGGATAGGATAGGATAGGATAGAGGATAATATAGGATAGAGGATAGGATAGGATAGAGGATAGGATAGGATAGAGGATAGGATAGGATTGAGGATAGGATAGGATAGAGGATAGGATAGGATAGAGGATACGATATAGGATTTAATAGGATAGAGGATAGGATACGATAGAGGATACGATAGGATAGAGGATAGAATAGGATAGAGAATAGGATAGGATAGAGGATAGGATAGGATAGAGGATAGGATAGGATAGAGGATAGGATAGGATAGATGATGGGATAGGATAGAGGATAATATAGGATAGAGGATAGGATAGGATAGAGGATAGGATAGGATAGAGGATAGTCTAGGATAGAGGATAGGATAGAGGATAGGATAGGATAGAGGATAGGATAGGATAGAGGATAGGATAGGATAGGATAGAGGATAGGATAGGATAGAGGATAGGATAGGATAGAGGATAGGATAGGATAGGATAGAGGATAGGATAGGATAGAGGATAGGATAGGATAGAGGATAGGATAGGATAGAGGATAGGATATTATAGAGGATAGGATAGGATAGAGGTTAGGATACGATAGAGGATAAGGACAGGATAGAGGATAAGGATAGGATAGAGGATAGGATAGGATAGAGGATAGGATATGATAGAGGATAGGATAGGATAGAGGATAGGATAGGATAGAGAATAGGATAGGATAGAGGATAGGATAGGATAGAGGATAGGATAGGATAGAGGATAGGATAGGATAAGATAGAGGATAATATAGGATAGAGGATAGGATAGGATAGAGGATAGGATAGGATAGAGGATAGGATAGGATAGAGGATAGGATAGGATAGAGGATAGGATAGGATAGAGGATAGGATAGGATAGAGGATAGGATAGGATAGAGGATAGGATAGGATAGAGGATAGGATAGGATAGAGGATACGATATAGGATTTAATAGGATAGAGGATAGGATACGATAGAGGATAGGATAGGATAGAGGATAGGATAGGATAGAGGATGGGATAGGATAGAGGATAGGATAGGATAGAGGATAGAATAGGATAGAGGATAGGATAGGATAGAGGATAGGATATGATACAGGATAGGATAGGATAGAGGATAGGACAGGATAGAGGATAGGATAGGATACAGGATAGGATAGGATAGAGGATAGGATATGATAGAGGATAGGATATGATAGAGGATAGGATAGGATAGAGGATAGGATAGGATAGAGGATAGGATAGGATAGAGGATAGGATAGGATAGAGGATAGGATAGGATAGAGGATAGGATAGGATAGAGAATAGGATAGGATAGAGGATAGGATAGGATAGAGGATAGGATAGGATAGAGGATAGGATAGGATAGAGGATAGGATAGGATAGAGGATAGGATAGGATAGAGGATAGGATAGGATAGAGAATAGGATAGGATAGAGGATAGGATAGGATAGAGGATAGGATAGGATAGAGGATAGGATAGGATAGGATAGAGGATAATATAGGATAGAGGATAGGATAGGATAGAGGATAGGATAGGATAGAGGATAGGATAGGATAGAGGATGGGATAGGATAGAGGATAATATAGGATAGAGGATAGGATAGGATAGAGGATAGGATAGGACAGAGAATAGGATATAGGATTGGATAGGATAGCGGATAGGATAGGATAGAGGATAGGGTAGGATAGAGGATAGGATATGATAGAGGATAGGATATAGGATTGGATAGGATAGAGGATAGGATAGGATAGAGGATAGGATAGGATAGAGCATAGGATATGATAGAGGATAGGATAGGATAGAGGATAGGATAGGATAGAGGATAGGATAGGATAGAGGATACGATATAGGATTGGATATGATGGAGGATAGGATACGATAGAGGATAGGATAGGATAGAGAATAGGATGTAGGATTGGTTAGGATAGAGGATAGAATAGGATAGAGGATAGGATAGGATAGAGGATAGGATATGATACAGGATAGGATAGGATAGAGGATAGGATAGGATAGAGGATAGAATAGGATACAGGATAGGATATGATAGAGGATAGGATAGGATAGAGGATAGGATAGGATAGAGGATAGGATAGGATAGAGAATACGATAGGATAGAGGATAGGATAGGATAGAGGATAGGATAGGATAGAGGATAGGATAGGATAGAGGATGGGATAGGATAGAGGATAATATAGGATAGAAGATAGGATAGGATAGAGGATAGGATAGGATAGAGGATAGGATAGGATAGAGGATAGCATAGGATAGGATAGAGGATAGGATAGGATAGAGGATAGGATAGGATAGAGGATAGGATAGGATAGAGGATAGGATAGGACAGAGGATAGGGTAGGATAGAGGATAGGATAGGATAGAGGATAGGATATGATAGAGGATAGGATAGGATAGAGGATAGGATATGATAGAGGATAGGATAGGATAGAGGATAGGATAGGATAGAGGATAGGATAGGATAGAGGATAGGATAGGATAGAGGATAGGATAGGATAGAGAATAGGATAGGATAGAGGATAGGATAGGATAGAGGATAGGATAGGATAGAGGATAGGATAGGATAGGATAGAGGATAATATAGGATAGAGGATAGGATAGGATAGAGGATAGGATAGGATAGAGGATAGGATAGGATAGAGGATAGGATAGGATAGAGGATAGGATAGGATAGAGGATAGGATAGGATAGAGGATAGGTTAGGATAGAGGATAGGATAGGATAGAGGATAGGATAGGATAGAGGATACGATATAGGATTTAATAGGATAGAGGATAGGATACGATAGAGGATACGATAGGATAGAGGATAGGATAGGATAGAGGATAGGATAGGATAGAGGATAGGATAGGATAGAGGATAGGATACGATAGAGGATAAGGATAGGATAGAGGATAGGATAGGATAGAGGATAGGATAGGATAGAGGATAGGATAGGATAGAGGATAGGATAGGATAGAGACTAGGATAGGATAGAGGATAGGATAGGATAGAGGATAGGATAGGATAGAGGATAGGATAGGATAGAGGATAGGATATGATAGAGGATAGGATAGGATAGAGGATAGGATATGATAGAGGATAGGATAGGATAGAGGATAGGATAGGATAGAGGATAGGATAGGATAGAGGATAGGATAGGATAGAGGATAGGATAGGATAGAGAATAGGATAGGATAGAGGATAGGATAGGATAGAGGATAGGATAGGATAGAGGATAGGATAGGATAGGATAGAGGATAATATAGGATAGAGGATAGGATAGGATAGAGGATAGGATAGGATAGAGGATAGGATAGGATAGAGGATAGGATAGGATAGAGGATAGGATAGGATAGAGGATAGGATAGGATAGAGGATAGGTTAGGATAGAGGATAGGATAGGATAGAGGATAGGATAGGATAGAGGATACGATATAGGATTTAATAGGATAGAGGATAGGATACGATAGAGGATACGATAGGATAGAGGATAGGATAGGATAGAGGATAGGATAGGATAGAGGATAGGATAGGATAGAGGATAGGATACGATAGAGGATAAGGATAGGATAGAGGATAGGATAGGATAGAGGATAGGATATGATAGAGGATAGGATAGGATAGAGGATAGGATAGGATAGAGGATAGGATAGGATAGAGGATAGGATAGGATAGAGGATAGGACAGGATAGGATAGAGGATAATATAGGATAGAGGATAGGATAGGATAGAGGATAGGATAGGATAGAGGATAGGATAGGATAGAGGATAGGATAGGATAGAGGATGGGATAGGATAGATGATAATATAGGATAGAGGATAGGATAGGATAGAGGATAGGATAGGACAGAGAATAGGATATAGGATTGGATAGGATAGCGGATAGGATAGGATAGAGGATAGGATAGGATAGAGGATAGGATATGATAGAGGATAGGATATAGGATTGGATAGCATAGAGGATAGGATAGGATAGACGATAGGATAGGATAGAGAATAGGATATGATAGAGGATAGGATAGAGGATAGGATAGGATAGAGGATACGATATAGGATTGGATATGATGGAGGATAGGATACGATAGAGGATAGGATAGGATAGAGGATAGGATAGGATAGAGGATACGATATAGGATTTAATAGGATAGAGGATAGGATACGATAGAGGATACGATAGGATAGAGGATAGGATAGGATAGAGAATAGGATAGGATAGAGGATAATATAGAATAGAGGATAGGATAATATAGAGGATAGGATAGGATTGAGGATAGGATAGGATTGAGGATAGGATATGATAGACAATAGTATAGGATAGAGGATAGGATAGGATAGAGGATAGGATAGGATAGAGGATAGGATAGGATAGAGGATAGGATAGGATAGAGAATAGGATAGGATAGAGGATAGGATAGGATAGAGGATAGGATAGGATAGAGGATAGGATAGGATAGGATAGAGGATAATATAGGATAGAGGATAGGATAGGATAGAGGATAGGATAGGATAGAGGATAGGATAGGATAGAGGATAGGATAGGATAGAGGATAGGATAGGATAGAGGATAGGATAGGATAGAGGATAGGATAGGATAGAGGATACGATATAGGATTTAATAGGATAGAGGATAGGATACGATAGAGGATACGATAGGATAGAGGATAGAATAGGATAGAGAATAGGATAGGATAGAGGATAGGATAGGATAGAGGATAGGATAGGATAGAGGATAGGATAGGATAGAGGATGGGATAGGATAGAGGATAATATAGGATAGAGGATAGGATAGGATAGAGGATAGGATAGGATAGAGGATAGGATAGGATAGAGGATAGGATAGAGGATAGGATAGGATAGAGGATAGGATAGGATAGAGGATAGGATAGGATAGAGGATGGGATAGGATAGAGGATAGGATAGGATAGAGGATAGAATAGGATAGAGGATAGGATAGGATAGAGGATAGGATATGATACAGGATAGGATAGGATAGAGGATAGGATAGGATAGAGGATAGGATAGGATAGAGACTAGGATAGGATAGAGGATAGGATAGGATAGAGGATAGGATAGGATAGAGGATAGGATAGGATTGAGGATAGGATAGGATAGAGGATAGGATATGATAGAGGATAGGATAGGATAGAGGATAGGATAGGATAGAGGATAGGATAGGATAGAGGATAGGATAGGATAGAGGATAGGATAGGATAGAGAATAGGATAGGATAGAGGATAGGATAGGATAGAGGATAATATAGGATAGAGGATAGGATAGGATAGAGGATAGGATAGGATAGAGGATAGGATAGGATAGAGGATAGGATAGGATAGAGGATAGGATAGGATAGAGGATAGGATAGGATAGAGGATAGGATAGAGGATAGGATAGGATAGAGGATAGGATAGGATAGAGGATAGGATAGGATAGAGGATACGATATAGGATTTAATAGGATAGAGGATAGGATACGATAGAGGATACGATAGGATAGAGGATAATATAGGATAGAGGATGGGATAGGATAGAGGATAATATAGGATAGAGGATAGGATAGGATAGAGGATAGGATAGGATAGAGGATAGGATAGGACAGAGAATAGGATATAGGATTGGATAGGATAGCGGATAGGATAGGATTGAGGATAGGATAGGATAGAGGATAGGATAGGATAGAGGATAGGATAGGATAGAGGATAGGATAGGATAGAGGATGGGATAGGATAGAGGATAATATAGGGTAGAAGATAGGATAGGATAGAGGATAGGATAGGATAGAGGATAGGATAGGATAGAGGATAGGATAGGATAGAGGATAGGATAGGATAGGATAGAGGATAGGATAGGACAGAGGATAGGATAGGATAGAGGATAGGATAGGATAGAGGATAGGATAGGATAGAGGATAGGATACGATAGAGGATAGGATATGATAGAGGATAGGATAGGATAGAGGATAGGATAGGATAGAGGATAGGATAGGATAGAGGATAGGATAGGATAGAGGATAGGATAGGATAGAGAATAGGATAGGATAGAGGATAGGATAGGATAGAGGATAGGATAGGATAGAGGATAGGATAGGATAGGATAGAGGATAATATAGGATAGAGGATAGGATAGGATAGAGGATAGGATAGGATAGAGGATAGGATAGGATAGAGGATAGGATAGGATAGAGGATAGGATAGGATAGAGGATAGGATAGGATAGAGGATAGGATAGAGGATAGGATAGGATAGAGGATAGGATAGGATAGAGGATAGGATAGGATAGAGGATACGATATAGGATTTAATAGGATAGAGGATAGGATACGATAGAGAATAGGATAGGATAGAGGATAATATAGAATAGAGGATAGGATAATATAGAGGATAGGATAGGATTGAGGATAGGATAGGATTGAGGATAGGATATGATAGACAATAGTATAGGATAGAGGATAGGATAGGATAGAGGATAGGATAGGATAGAGGATAGGATAGGATAGAGAATAGGATAGGATAGAGGATAGGATAGGATAGAGGATAGGATAGGATAGAGGATAGGATAGGATAGGATAGAGGATAATATAGGATAGAGGATAGGATAGGATAGAGGATAGGATAGGATAGAGGATAGGATAGGATAGAGGATAGGATAGGATAGAGGATAGGATAGGATAGAGGATAGGATAGGATAGAGGATAGGATAGGATAGAGGATAGGATAGGATAGAGGATAGGATAGGATAGAGGATAGGATAGGATAGAGGATAGGATAGGATAGAGGATACGATATAGGATTTAATAGGATAGAGGATAGGATACGATAGAGGATAGGATAGGATAGAGGATACGATATAGGATTTAATAGGATAGAGGATAGGATACGATAGAGGATACGATAGGATAGAGGATAGAATAGGATAGAGAATAGGATAGGATAGAGGATAGGATAGGATAGAGGATAGGATAGGATAGAGGATAGGATAGGATAGAGGATGGGATAGGATAGAGGATAATATAGGATAGAGGATAGGATAGGATAGAGGATAGGATAGGATAGAGGATAGGATAGGATAGAGGATAGGATAGAGGATAGGATAGGATAGAGGATAGGATAGGATAGAGGATAGGATAGGATAGAGGATGGGATAGGATAGAGGATAGGATAGGATAGAGGATAGGATAGGATTGAGGATAGGATAGGATAGAGGATAGGATATGATAGAGGATAGGATAGGATAGAGGATAGGATAGGATAGAGGATAGGATAGGATAGAGGATAGGATAGGATAGAGGATAGGATAGGATAGAGAATAGGATAGGATAGAGGATAGGATAGGATAGAGGATAGGATAGGATAGAGGATAGGATAGGATAGGATAGAGGATAATATAGGATAGAGGATAGGATAGGATAGAGGATAGGATAGGATAGAGGATAGGATAGGATAGAGGATAGGATAGGATAGAGGATAGGATAGGATAGAGGATAGGATAGGATAGAGGATAGGATAGAGGATAGGATAGGATAGAGGATAGGATAGGATAGAGGATAGGATAGGATAGAGGATACGATATAGGATTTAATAGGATAGAGGATAGGATACGATAGAGGATACGATAGGATAGAGGATAATATAGGATAGAGGATGGGATAGGATAGAGGATAATATAGGATAGAGGATAGGATAGGATAGAGGATAGGATAGGATAGAGGATAGGATAGGACAGAGAATAGGATATAGGATTGGATAGGATAGCGGATAGGATAGGATTGAGGATAGGATAGGATAGAGGATAGGATAGGATAGAGGATAGGATAGGATAGAGGATAGGATAGGATAGAGGATGGGATAGGATAGAGGATAATATAGGGTAGAAGATAGGATAGGATAGAGGATAGGATAGGATAGAGGATAGGATAGGATAGAGGATAGGATAGGATAGAGGATAGGATAGGATAGGATAGAGGATAGGATAGGACAGAGGATAGGATAGGATAGAGGATAGGATAGGATAGAGGATAGGATAGGATAGAGGATAGGATACGATAGAGGATAGGATATGATAGAGGATAGGATAGGATAGAGGATAGGATAGGATAGAGGATAGGATATGATAGAGGATAGGATAGGATAGAGGACAGGATAGGATAGAGGATAGGATAGGATAGAGGATAGGATAGGATAGAGGATAGGATATGATAGAGGATAGGATAGGATAGAGGACAGGATAGGATAGAGGATAGGATAGGATAGAGGACAGGATAGGATAGAGGATGGGATAGGATAGAGGATAATATATTATAGAGGATAGGATAGGACAGAGGATAGGATAGGATAGAGGATAGGATAGGATAGAGGATAGGATAGGATAGAGGATACGATATAGGATTTAATAGGATAGAGGTTAGGATACGATAGAGGATACGATAGGATAGAGGATAGAATAGGATAGAGAATAGGATAGGATAGAGGATAGGATAGGATAGAGGATAGGATAGGATAGAGGATAGGATAGGATAGAGGATGGGATAGGATAGAGGATAATATAGGATAGAGGATAGGATAGGATAGAGGATAGGATAGGATAGAGGATAGGATAGAGGATAGGATAGAGGATAGGATAGGATAGAGGATAGGATAGGATAGAGGATAGGATAGGATAGAGGATAGGATAGGATAGAGGATAGGATAGGATAGAGGATAGGATAGGATAGAGGATAGGATACGATAGAGGATAAGGATAGGATAGAGGATAGGATAGGATAGAGGATAGGATATGATAGAGGATAGGATAGGATAGAGGATAGGATAGGATAGAGAATAGGATAGGATAGAGGATAGGATAGGATAGAGGATAGGATAGGATAGAGGATAGGATAGGATAGGATAGAGGATAATATAGGATCGAGGATAAGATAGGATAGAGGATAGGATAGGATAGAGGATAGGATAGGATAGAGGATAGGATAGGATAGAGGATAGGATAGGATAGAGGATACGATATAGGATTTAATAGGATAGAGGATAGGATACGATAGAGGATACGATAGGATAGAGGATAGGATAGGATAGAGGATAGGATAGGATAGAGACTAGTATAGGATAGAGGATAGGATAGGATAGGATAGAGGATAGGATAGGATAGAGGATAGGATAGGATTGAGGATAGGATAGGATAGAGGATAGGATATGATAGAGGATAGGATAGGATAGAGGATAGGATAGGATAGAGGATAGGATAGGATAGAGGATAGGATAGGATAGAGAATAGGATAGGATAGAGGATAGGACAGGATAGAGGATAGGATAGGATAGAGGATAGGATAGGATAGGATAGAGGATAATATAGGATAGAGGATAGGATAGGATAGAGGATAGGATAGGATAGAGGATAGGATAGGATAGAGGATAGGATAGGATAGAGGATAGGATAGGATAGAGGATAGGATAGAGGATAGGATAGGATAGAGGATAGGATAGGATAGAGGATACGATATAGGATTTAATAGGATAGAGGATAGGATACGATAGAGGATACGATAGGATAGAGGTGTAGGGATACGCACGTGTGCGATCGGCAAAGCGCGGCGGCAACGTGCGACATTGTAGTTGCCGGCCAAAACAACCGACGATCTCGGCGGAACGCGGCGGCCGCCAAAGACGCCCTTTGGTGATCTGCCGACTTCGTCATACAATGTATGTGCGATCAAGTATAAAAGGACTGCATCGACCGAGAAGAGTCAGTCAAAATCTCGCCGTCGAACACGCGCCGTCAACATAAATAAAGTACACGTTTAACAGTTACTCGCCCCTACAGAGGATAGGATAGGATAGAGAATAGGATAGGATAGAGGATAGGATAGGATAGAGGATAGGATAGAATAGAGGATAGGATAGGATAGAGGATGGGATAGGATAGAGGATAATATAGGATAGAGGATAGGATAGGATAGAGGATAGGATAGGATAGAGGATAGGATAGGACAGAGAATAGGATATAGGATTGGATAGGATAGCGGATAGGATAGGATTGAGGATAGGATAGGATAGAGGATAGAATAGGATAGAGGATAGGATAGGATAGAGGATAGGATAGGATAGAGGATGGGATAGGATAGAGGATAATATATGATAGAAGATAGGATAGGATAGAGGATAGGATAGGATAGAGGATAGGATAGGATAGAGGATAGGATAGGATAGAGGATAGGATAGGATAGGATAGAGGATAGGATAGGATAGAGGATAGGATAGGACAGAGGATAGGATAGGATAGAGGATAGGATAGGATAGAGGATAGGATAGGATAGAGGATAGGATACGATAGAGGATAGGATATGATAGAGGATAGGATAGGATAGAGGATAGGATAGGATAGAGGATAGGATATGATAGAGGATAGGATAGGATAGAGGACAGGATAGGATAGAGGATAGGATAGGATAGAGGATAGGATAGGATAGGATAGAGGATAGGATAGGATAGAGGATAGAATAGGATAGAGGATAGGATAGGATAGGATAGAGGATAGGATAGGATAGAGGATAGGATAGGACAGAGGATAGGATAGGATAGAGGATAGGATAGGATAGAGGATAGGATACGATAGAGGATAGGATACGATAGAGGATAGGATATGATAGAGGATAGGATAGGATAGAGGATAGGATAGGATAGAGGATAGGATATGATAGAGGATAGGATAGGATAGAGGACAGGATAGGATAGAGGATAGGATAGGATAGAGGATAGGATAGGATAGGATAGAGGATAGGATAGGATAGAGGATAGAATAGGATAGAGGATAGGATAGGATAGAGGATAGGATATGATACAGGATAGGATAGGATAGAGGATAGGATAGGATAGAGGATAGGATAGGATACAGGATAGGATAGGATAGAGGATAGGATATGATAGAGGATAGGATAGGATAGAGGATAGGATAGGATAGAGACTAGGATAGGATAGAGGATAGGATAGGATAGAGGATAGGATAGGATAGAGGATAGGATAGGATAGAGGATGGGATAGGATAGAGGATAATATAGAATAGAGGATAGGATAGGATAGAGGATAGGATAGGATTGAGGATAGGATAGGATTGAGGATAGGATATGATAGACAATAGTATAGGATAGAGGATAGGATAGGATAGAGGATAGGATAGGATACAGGATAGGATAGGATAGAGGATAGGATAGGATAGAGAATAGGATAGGATAGAGGATAGGATAGGATAGAGGATAGGATAGGATAGAGGATAGGATAGGATAGGATAGAGGATAATATAGGATAGAGGATAGGATAGGATAGAGGATAGGATAGGATAGAGGATAGGATAGGATAGAGGATAGGATAGGATAGAGGATAGGATAGGATAGAGGATAGGATAGGATAGAGGATAGGATAGGATAGAGGATATGATAGGATAGAGGATAGGATAGGATAGAGGATACGATATAGGATTTAATAGGATAGAGGATAGGATACGATAGAGGATACGATAGGATAGAGGATAGAATAGGATAGAGAATAGGATAGGATAGAGGATAGGATAGGATAGAGGATAGGATAGGATAGAGGATGGGATAGGATAGAGGATGGGATAGGATAGAGGATAATATAGGATAGAGGATAGGATAGGATAGAGGATAGGATAGGATAGAGGATAGGATAGAGGATAGGATAGGATAGAGGATAGGATAGGGTAGAGGATAGGATAGGATAGAGGATAGGATAGGATAGAGGATAGGATAGGATAGAGGATAGGATAGGATAGAGGATAGGATACGATAGAGGATAAGGATAGGATAGAGGATAGGATAGGATAGAGGATAGGATAGAGGATAGGATATGATAGAGGATAGGATAGGATAGAGGATAGGATAGGATAGAGAATAGGATAGGATAGAGGATAGGATAGGATAGAGGATAGGATAGGATAGAGGATAGGATAGGATTGAGGATAGGATAGGATAGAGGATAGGATATGATAGAGGAGAGGATAGGATAGAGGATAGGATAGGATAGATGATAGGATAGGATAGAGGATAGGATAGGATAGAGGATAGGATAGGATAGAGAATAGGATAGGATAGAGGATAGGATAGGATAGAGGATAGGATAGGATAGAGGATAGGATAGGATAGAGGATAGGATAGGATAGGATAGAGGATAGGATAGGATAGAGGATAGGATAGGATAGAGGATAGGATAGTATAGAGGATAGGATAGGATAGAGGATAGGATAGGATAGAGGATAGGATAGAGGATAGGATAGGATAGAGGATACGATATAGGATTTAATAGGATAGAGGATAGGATACGATAGAGGATACGATAGGATAGAGGATAGGATAGGATAGAGAATAGGATAGGATAGAGGATAGGATAGGATAGGATAGGATAGAGGATAGGATAGGATAGAGGATAGGATAGGATAGAGGATAGGATAGGATAGAGGATAGGATAGGATAGAGGATAGGATAGGATAGGATAGAGGATAATATAGGATAGAGGATAGGATAGGATAAAGGATAGGATAGGATAGATGATGGGATAGGATAGAGGATAGGATAGGATAGAGGATAGGATAGGATAGAGGATACGATATAGGATTTAATAGGATAGAGGACAGGATACGATAGAGGATACGATAGGATAGAGGATAGGATAGGATAGAGAATAGGATAGGATAGAGGATAGGATAGGATAGAGGATAGAATAGGATAGAGGATAGGATAGGATAGAGGATAGGATAGGATAGAGGATAGGATAGGATAGAGGATACGATATAGGATTTAATAGGTTAGAGGATAGGATACGATAGAGGATAGGATAGGATAGAGGATAGGATAGGATAGAGGATGGGATAGGATAGAGGATAGGATAGGATAGAGGATAGAATAGGATAGAGGATAGGATAGGATAGAGGATAGGATATGATACAGGATAGGATAGGATAGAGGATAGGATAGGATAGAGGATAGGATAGGATACAGGATAGGATAGGATAGAGGATAGGATATGATAGAGGATAGGATAGGATAGAGGATAGGATAGGATTGAGACTAGGATAGGATAGAGGATAGGATAGGATAGAGGATAGGATAGGATAGAGGATAGGATAGGATAGAGGATAGAATAGGATAGAGGATAGGATAGGATAGAGGATAGGATATGATACAGGATAGGATAGGATAGAGGATAGGATAGGATAGAGGATAGAATAGGATACAGGATGGGATAGGATAGAGGATAGGATATGATAGAGGATAGGATAGGATACAGGATAGGATAGGATAGAGAATAGGATAGGATAGAGGATAGGATAGGATAGAGGATAGGATAGGATAGAGGATAGGATAGGATAGAGGATGGGATAGGATAGAGGATAATATAGGATAGAGGATAGGATAGGATAGAGGATAGGATAGGATAGAGGATAGGATAGGATAGAGGATAGGATAGGATAGAGGATAGGATAGGACAGAGGATAGGATAGGATAGAGGATAGGATAGGATAGAGGATAGGATAGGATAGAGGATAGGATCGAATAGAGAATAGGATAGGATAGAGGATAGGATAGGATAGGATAGAGGATAGGATAGGATAGAGGATAGGATAGGATAGAGGATGGGATAGGATAGAGGATAATATAGGATAGAGGATAGGATAGGATAGAGGATAGGATAGGATAGAGGATACGATATAGGATTTAATAGGATAGAGGATAGGATAGGATAGAGGATAGGATAGGATAGAGAATAGGATAGGATAGAGGATAGGATAGGATAGAGGATAGGATAGGATAGAGGATAGAATAGGATAGAGGATAGGATAGGATAGAGGATAGGATAGGATAGAGACTAGGATAGGATAGAGGATAGGATAGGATAGGACAGAGGATAGGATAGGATAGAGGATAGAATAGGATAGAGGATAGGATAGGATAGAGGATAGGATATGATACAGGATAGGATAGGATAGAGGATAGGATAGGATAGAGGATAGAATAGGATACAGGATAGGATAGGATAGAGGATAGGATAGGATAGAGGATAGAATAGGATAGAGGATAGGATAGGATAGAGGATAGGATATGATACAGGATAGGATAGGATAGAGGATAGGATAGGATAGAGGATAGGATAGGAGAGAGGATAGGATAGGACAGAGGATAGGATAGGATAGAGGATAGGACAGGATAGAGGATAGGATAGGATAGAGGATACGATATAGGATTTAGTAGGATAGAGGATAGGATACGATAGAGGATACGATAGGATAGAGGATAGGATAGGATAGAGAATAGGATAGGATAGAGGATAGGATAGGATAGAGGATAGGATAGGATAGAGGATAGGATAGGATAGAGGATGGGATAGGATAGAGGATAATATAGGATAGAGGATAGGATAGGATAGAGGATAGGATAGGATAGAGGATAGGATAGGACAGAGAATAGGATATAGGATTGGATAGGATAGCGGATAGGATAGGATTGAGGATAGGATATTATAGAGGATAGGATATGATAGAGGATAGGATATAGGATTGGATAGGATAGAGGATAGGAAAGGATAGAGGATAGGATAGGATAGAGCATAGGATATGGTAGACTATACGATAGGATAGAGGATAGGATAGGATAGAGGATAGGATAGGATAGAGGATACGATATAGGATTGGATAGGATGGAGGATAGGATACGATAGAGGATAGGATAGGATAGAGAATAGGATATAGGATTGGATACGATAGAGGATAGAATAGGATAGAGGATAGGATAGGATAGAGGATAGGATAGGATAGGATAGAGGATAATATAGGATAGAGGATAGGATAGGATAGAGGATAGGATAGGATAGAGGATAGGGTAGGATAGAGGATAGGATAGGATAGAGGATAGGATAGGATAGAGGATAGGATAGGATAGAGGATAGGATAGGATAGAGGATATGATAGGATAGAGGATAGGATAGGATAGAGGATACGATATAGGATTTAATAGGATAGAGGATAGGATACGATAGAGGATACGATAGGATAGAGGATAGAATAGGATAGAGAATAGGATAGGATAGAGGATAGGATAGGATAGAGGATAGGATAGGATAGAGGATGGGATAGGATAGAGGATGGGATAGGATAGAGGATAATATAGGATAGAGGATAGGATAGGATAGAGGATAGGATAGGATAGAGGATAGGATAGAGGATAGGATAGGATAGAGGATAGGATAGGGTAGAGGATAGGATAGGATAGAGGATAGGATAGGATAGAGGATAGGATAGGATAGAGGATAGGATAGGATAGAGGATAGGATACGATAGAGGATAAGGATAGGATAGAGGATAGGATAGGATAGAGGATAGGATAGAGGATAGGATATGATAGAGGATAGGATAGGATAGAGGATAGGATAGGATAGAGAATAGGATAGGATAGAGGATAGGATAGGATAGAGGATAGGATAGGATAGAGGATAGGATAGGATTGAGGATAGGATAGGATAGAGGATAGGATATGATAGAGGATAGGATAGGATAGAGGATAGGATAGGATAGATGATAGGATAGGATAGAGGATAGGATAGGATAGAGGATAGGATAGGATAGAGAATAGGATAGGATAGAGGATAGGATAGGATAGAGGATAGGATAGGATAGAGGATAGGATAGGATAGAGGATAGGATAGGATAGGATAGAGGATAGGATAGGATAGAGGATAGGATAGGATAGAGGATAGGATAGTATAGAGGATAGGATAGGATAGAGGATAGGATAGGATAGAGGATAGGATAGAGGATAGGATAGGATAGAGGATACGATATAGGATTTAATAGGATAGAGGATAGGATACGATAGAGGATACGATAGGATAGAGGATAGGATAGGATAGAGAATAGGATAGGATAGAGGATAGGATAGGATAGGATAGGATAGAGGATAGGATAGGATAGAGGATAGGATAGGATAGAGGATAGGATAGGATAGAGGATAGGATAGGATAGAGGATAGGATAGGATAGGATAGAGGATAATATAGGATAGAGGATAGGATAGGATAAAGGATAGGATAGGATAGATGATGGGATAGGATAGAGGATAGGATAGGATAGAGGATAGGATAGGATAGAGGATACGATATAGGATTTAATAGGATAGAGGACAGGATACGATAGAGGATACGATAGGATAGAGGATAGGATAGGATAGAGAATAGGATAGGATAGAGGATAGGATAGGATAGAGGATAGAATAGGATAGAGGATAGGATAGGATAGAGGATAGGATAGGATAGAGGATAGGATAGGATAGAGGATACGATATAGGATTTAATAGGTTAGAGGATAGGATACGATAGAGGATAGGATAGGATAGAGGATAGGATAGGATAGAGGATGGGATAGGATAGAGGATAGGATAGGATAGAGGATAGAATAGGATAGAGGATAGGATAGGATAGAGGATAGGATATGATACAGGATAGGATAGGATAGAGGATAGGATAGGATAGAGGATAGGATAGGATACAGGATAGGATAGGATAGAGGATAGGATATGATAGAGGATAGGATAGGATAGAGGATAGGATAGGATTGAGACTAGGATAGGATAGAGGATAGGATAGGATAGAGGATAGGATAGGATAGAGGATAGGATAGGATAGAGGATAGAATAGGATAGAGGATAGGATAGGATAGAGGATAGGATATGATACAGGATAGGATAGGATAGAGGATAGGATAGGATAGAGGATAGAATAGGATACAGGATGGGATAGGATAGAGGATAGGATATGATAGAGGATAGGATAGGATACAGGATAGGATAGGATAGAGAATAGGATAGGATAGAGGATAGGATAGGATAGAGGATAGGATAGGATAGAGGATAGGATAGGATAGAGGATGGGATAGGATAGAGGATAATATAGGATAGAGGATAGGATAGGATAGAGGATAGGATAGGATAGAGGATAGGATAGGATAGAGGATAGGATAGGATAGAGGATAGGATAGGACAGAGGATAGGATAGGATAGAGGATAGGATAGGATAGAGGATAGGATAGGATAGAGGATAGGATCGAATAGAGAATAGGATAGGATAGAGGATAGGATAGGATAGGATAGAGGATAGGATAGGATAGAGGATAGGATAGGATAGAGACTAGGATAGGATAGAGGATAGGATAGGATAGGACAGAGGATAGGATAGGATAGAGGATAGAATAGGATAGAGGATAGGATAGGATAGAGGATAGGATATGATACAGGATAGGATAGGATAGAGGATAGGATAGGATAGAGGATAGAATAGGATACAGGATAGGATAGGATAGAGGATAGGATAGGATAGAGGATAGAATAGGATAGAGGATAGGATAGGATAGAGGATAGGATATGATACAGGATAGGATAGGATAGAGGATAGGATAGGATAGAGGATAGGATAGGAGAGAGGATAGGATAGGACAGAGGATAGGATAGGATAGAGGATAGGACAGGATAGAGGATAGGATAGGATAGAGGATACGATATAGGATTTAGTAGGATAGAGGATAGGATACGATAGAGGATACGATAGGATAGAGGATAGGATAGGATAGAGAATAGGATAGGATAGAGGATAGGATAGGATAGAGGATAGGATAGGATAGAGGATAGGATAGGATAGAGGATGGGATAGGATAGAGGATAATATAGGATAGAGGATAGGATAGGATAGAGGATAGGATAGGATAGAGGATAGGATAGGACAGAGAATAGGATATAGGATTGGATAGGATAGCGGATAGGATAGGATTGAGGATAGGATATTATAGAGGATAGGATATGATAGAGGATAGGATATAGGATTGGATAGGATAGAGGATAGGAAAGGATAGAGGATAGGATAGGATAGAGCATAGGATATGGTAGACTATACGATAGGATAGAGGATAGGATAGGATAGAGGATAGGATAGGATAGAGGATACGATATAGGATTGGATAGGATGGAGGATAGGATACGATAGAGGATAGGATAGGATAGAGAATAGGATATAGGATTGGATACGATAGAGGATAGAATAGGATAGAGGATAGGATAGGATAGAGGATAGGATATGATACAGGATAGGATAGGATAGAGGATAGGATAGGATAGAGGATAGAATAGGATACAGGATAGGATAGGATGGAGGATAGGATAGGATAGAGGATAGAATAGGATAGAGGATAGGATAGGATAGAGGATAGGATATGATACATGATAGGATAGGATAGAGGATAGGATAGGATAGAGGATAGGATAGGATAGAGGATAGGATAGGATAGAGGATAGGATAGGATAGAGGATAGGATAGGATAGAGGATACGATATAGGATTGGATATGATGGAGGATAGGATACGATAGAGGATAGGATAGGATAGAGAATAGGATGTAGGATTGGTTAGGATAGAGGATAGAATAGGATAGAGGATAGGATAGGATAGAGGATAGGATATGATGCAGGATAGGATAGGATAGAGGATAGGATAGGATAGATGATAGAATAGGATACAGGATAGTATATGATAGAGGATAGGATACGATAGAGGATAGGATAGGATAGAGGATAGGATAGGATAGAGAATAGGATAGGATAGAGGATAGGATAGAGGATAGGATAGGATAGAGGATAGGATAGGATAGAGGATGGGATAGGATAGAGGATAATATAGGATAGAAGATAGGATAGGATAGAGGATAGGATAGGATAGAGGATAGGATAGGATAGAGGATAGGATAGGATAGGATAGAGGATAGGATAGGATAGAGGATAGGATAGGATAGAGGATAGGATAGGATAGAGGATAGGATAGGACAGAGGATAGGATAGGATAGAGGATAGGATAGGATAGAGGATGGGATAGGATAGAGGATAATATAGGATAGAGGATAGGATAGGATAGAGGATAGGATAGGATAGAGGATAGGATAGGATAGAGGATAGGATAGGATAGAGGATAGGATAGGATAGAGGATAGGATAGGATAGAGGATAGGATAGGATAGAGGATAGGATAGGATAGAGGATACGATATAGGATTTAATAGGTTAGAGGATAGGATACGATAGAGGATACGATAGGATAGAGGATAGGATAGGATAGAAAATAGGATAGGATAGAGGATAGGATAGGATAGAGGATAGGATAGGATAGAGGATAGGATAGGATAGAGGATAGGATAGGATAGGATAGAGGATAATATAGGATAGAGGATAGGATAGGATAGAGGATAGGATAGGATAGAGGATAGGATAGGATAGAGGATAGGATAGGATAGAGGATACGATATAGGATTTAATAGGTTAGAGGATAGGATACGATAGAGGATAGGATAGGATAGAGGATAGGATAGGATAGAGCATGGGATAGGATAGAGGATAGGATAGGATAGAGGATAGAATAGGATAGAGGATAGGATAGGATAGAGGATACGATATGATACAGGATAGGATAGGATAGAGGATAGGATAGGATAGAGGATAGGATAGGATACAGGATAGGATAGGATAGAGGATAGGATGTGATAGAGGATAGGATAGGATAGAGGATAGGATAGGATGGAGGATACGATATAGGATTTAATAGGTTAGAGGATAGGATACGATAGAGGATAGGATAGGATAGAGGATAGGATAGGATAGAGGGTGGGATAGGATAGAGGATAGGATACGATAGAGGATAGAATAGGATAGAGGATAGGATAGGATAGAGGATAGGATATGATACAGGATAGGATAGGATAGAGGATAGGATAGGATAGAGGATAGGATAGGATAGATGATAGGATAGGATAGAGGATAGGATAGGACAGAGGATAGGATAGGATAGAGGATAGGATAGGATAGAGGATGGGATAGGATAGAGGATAATATAGGATAGAGGATAGGATAGGATAGAGGATAGGATAGGATAGAGGATAGGATAGAGGATAGGATAGGATAGAGGATAGGATAGGATAGAGGATAGGATAGGATAGAGGATAGGATAGGATAGAGGATAGGAAAGGATAGAGGATACGATAGGATAGAGGATAGGATAGGATAGAGGATGGGATAGGATAGAGGATAGGATAGGATAGAGGATAGAATAGGATAGAGGATAGGATAGGATACAGGATAGGATAGGATAGAGGATAGGATAGGATAGAGGATAGGATAGGATAGAGACTAGGATAGGATAGAGGATAGGATAGGATAGAGGATAGGATAGGATAGAGGATAGGATAGGATTGAGGATAGGATAGGATAGAGGATAGGATATGATAGAGGATAGGATAGGATAGAGGATAGGATAGGATAGAGGATAGGATAGGATAGAGGATAGGATAGGATAGAGGATAGGATAGGATAGAGAATAGGATAGGATAGAGGATAGGATAGGATAGAGGATAGGATAGGATAGAGGATAGGATAGGATAGGATAGAGGATAATATAGGATAGAGGATAGGATAGGATAGAGGATAGGATAGGATAGAGGATAGGATAGGATAGAGGATAGGATAGGATAGAGGATAGGATAGGATAGAGGATACGATATAGGATTTAATAGGATAGAGGATAGGATACGATAGAGGATACGATAGGATAGAGGATAGAATAGGATAGAGAATAGGATAGGATAGAGGATAGGATAGGATAGAGGATAGGATAGGATAGAGGATAGGATAGGATAGAGGATAGGATAGGATAGATGATGGGATAGGATAGAGGATAATATAGGATAGAGGATAGGATAGGATAGAGGATAGGATAGGATAGAGGATAGGATAGGATAGAGGATAGGATAGAGGATAGGATAG
Source organism: Halictus rubicundus (assembly GCF_050948215.1). Taxonomy (NCBI): domain Eukaryota; kingdom Metazoa; phylum Arthropoda; class Insecta; order Hymenoptera; family Halictidae; genus Halictus; species Halictus rubicundus. The sequence continues at coordinate 14,832 of NW_027489261.1, read as the reverse complement.
GATAGAGGATAGGATAGGATAGAGGATAGGATAGGATAGAATAGAGGATAGGATAGGATAGAGGATAGGATAGGATAGAGGATAGGATAGGATAGAGGATAGGATAGGATAGAGGATAGGATATTATAGAGGATAGGATAGGATAGAGGTTAGGATACGATAGAGGATAAGGATAGGATAGAGGATAGGATAGGATAGAGGATAGGATAGGATAGAGGATAGGATAGGATAGAGGATAGGATAGGATAGAGGATAGGATAGGATAGAGGATAGGATAGGATAGAGGATAGGATAGGATAGGATAGAGGATAATATAGGATAGAGGATAGGATAGGATAAAGGATAGGATAGGATAGAGGATGGGATAGGATAGAGGATAGGATAGGATAGAGGATAGGATAGGATAGAGGATACGATATAGGATTTAATAGGATAGAGGATAGGATACGATAGAGGATACGATAGGATAGAGGATAGGATAGGATAGAGAATAGGATAGGATAGAGGATAGGTTAGGATAGAGGATAGAATAGGATAGAGGATAGGATAGGATAGAGGATAGGATAGGATAGAGGATAGGATAGGACAGAGGATAGGATAGGATAGGGGATAGGATAGGATAGAGGATGGGATAGGATAGAGGATAATATAGGATAGAGGATAGGATAGGATAGAGGATAGGATAGGATAGAGGATAGGATAGAGGATAGGATAGGATAGAGGATAGGATAGGATAGAGGATAGGATAGGATAGAGGATAGGATAGGATAGAGGATAGGATAGGATAGAGGATAGGATAGGATAGAGGATAGGATAGGATAGAGGATAGGATAGGATAGAGGATACGATATAGGATTTAATAGGTTAGAGGATAGGATACGATAGAGGATACGATAGGATAGAGGATAGGATAGGATAGAAAATAGGATAGGATAGAGGATAGGATAGGATAGAGGATAGGATAGGATAGAGGATAGGATAGGATAGAGGATAGGATAGGATAGGATAGAGGATAATATAGGATAGAGGATAGGATAGGATAGAGGATAGGATAGGATAGAGGATAGGATAGGATAGAGGATAGGATAGGATAGAGGATAGGATAGGATAGAGGATACGATATAGGATTTAATAGGTTAGAGGATAGGATACGATAGAGGATAGGATAGGATAGAGGATAGGATAGGATAGAGCATGGGATAGGATAGAGGATAGGATAGGATAGAGGATAGAATAGGATAGAGGATAGGATAGGATAGAGGATACGATATGATACAGGATAGGATAGGATAGAGGATAGGATAGGATAGAGGATAGGATAGGATACAGGATAGGATAGGATAGAGGATAGGATATGATAGAGGATAGGATAGGATAGAGGATAGGATAGGATGGAGGATACGATATAGGATTTAATAGGTTAGAGGATAGGATACGATAGAGGATAGGATAGGATAGAGGATAGGATAGGATAGAGGGTGGGATAGGATAGAGGATAGGATACGATAGAGGATAGAATAGGATAGAGGATAGGATAGGATAGAGGATAGGATATGATACAGGATAGGATAGGATAGAGGATAGGATAGGATAGAGGATAGGATAGGATAGAGGATAGGATAGGATAGAGGATAGGATAGGATAGAGGATAGGATAGAGGATAGGATAGGATAGAGGATAGGATAGGATAGAGGATAGGATAGGATAGAGGATAGGATAGGATAGAGGATAGGATAGGATAGAGGATAGGAAATTATAGAGGATACGATAGGATAGAGGATAGGATAGGATTGAGGATAGGATAGGATAGAGGATAGGATATGATAGAGGATAGGATAGGATAGAGGATAGGATAGGATAGAGAATAGGATACGATAGAGGATAGGATAGGATAGAGGATAGGATAGGATAGAGGATAGGATAGGATAGGATAGAGTAAAATATAGGATAGAGGATAGGATAGGATAGAGGATAGGATAGGATAGAGGATAGGATAGGATAGAGGATAGGATAGGATAGAGGATAGGATAGGATAGATGATAGGATAGGATAGAGGATAGGATAGAGGATAGGATAGGATAGAGGATAGGATAGGATAGAGGATAGGATAGGATAGAGGATGGGATAGGATAGAGGATAATATAGGATAGAGGATAGGATAGGATAGAGGATAGGATAGGATAGAGGATAGGATAGAGGATAGGATAGGATAGAGGATAGGATAGGATAGAGGATAGGATAGGATAGAGGATAGGATAGGATAGAGGATAGGATAGGATAGAGGATAGGATAGGATAGAGGATAGGATAGGATAGAGGATAGGATAGGATAGAGGATACGATATAGGATTTAATAGGTTAGAGGATAGGATACGATAGAGGATACGATAGGATAGAGGATAGGATAGGATAGAAAATAGGATAGGATAGAGGATAGGATAGGATAGAGGATAGGATAGGATAGAGGATAGGATAGGATAGAGGATAGGATAGGATAGGATAGAGGATAATATAGGATAGAGGATAGGATAGGATAGAGGATAGGATAGGATAGAGGATAGGATAGGATAGAGGATAGGATAGGATAGAGGATAGGATAGGATAGAGGATACGATATAGGATTTAATAGGTTAGAGGATAGGATACGATAGAGGATAGGATAGGATAGAGGATAGGATAGGATAGAGCATGGGATAGGATAGAGGATAGGATAGGATAGAGGATAGAATAGGATAGAGGATAGGATAGGATAGAGGATACGATATGATACAGGATAGGATAGGATAGAGGATAGGATAGGATAGAGGATAGGATAGGATACAGGATAGGATAGGATAGAGGATAGGATATGATAGAGGATAGGATAGGATAGAGGATAGGATAGGATGGAGGATACGATATAGGATTTAATAGGTTAGAGGATAGGATACGATAGAGGATAGGATAGGATAGAGGATAGGATAGGATAGAGGGTGGGATAGGATAGAGGATAGGATACGATAGAGGATAGAATAGGATAGAGGATAGGATAGGATAGAGGATAGGATATGATACAGGATAGGATAGGATAGAGGATAGGATAGGATAGAGGATAGGATAGGATAGAGGATAGGATAGGATAGAGGATAGGATAGGATAGAGGATAGGATAGAGGATAGGATAGGATAGAGGATAGGATAGGATAGAGGATAGGATAGGATAGAGGATAGGATAGGATAGAGGATAGGATAGGATAGAGGATAGGAAATTATAGAGGATACGATAGGATAGAGGATAGGATAGGATTGAGGATAGGATAGGATAGAGGATAGGATATGATAGAGGATAGGATAGGATAGAGGATAGGATAGGATAGAGAATAGGATACGATAGAGGATAGGATAGGATAGAGGATAGGATAGGATAGAGGATAGGATAGGATAGGATAGAGTAAAATATAGGATAGAGGATAGGATAGGATAGAGGATAGGATAGGATAGAGGATAGGATAGGATAGAGGATAGGATAGGATAGAGGATAGGATAGGATAGATGATAGGATAGGATAGAGGATAGGATAGGACAGAGGATAGGATAGGATAGAGGATAGGATAGGATAGAGGATGGGATAGGATAGAGGATAATATAGGATAGAGGATAGGATAGGATAGAGGATAGGATAGGATAGAGGATAGGATAGAGGATAGGATAGGATAGAGGATAGGATAGGATAGAGGATAGGATAGGATAGAGGATAGGATAGGATAGAGGATAGGAAAGGATAGAGGATACGATAGGATAGAGGATAGGATAGGATTGAGGATAGGATAGGATAGAGGATAGGATATGATAGAGGATAGGATAGGATAGAGGATAGGATAGGATAGGATAGAGGATAGGATAGGATAGAGGATAGGATAGGATAGAGGATAGGATAGGATAGAGAATAGGATAGGATAGAGGATAGGATAGGATAGAGGATAGGATAGGATAGAGGATAGGATAGGATAGGATAGAGGATAATATAGGATAGAGGATAGGATAGGATAGAGGATAGGATAGGATAGAGGATAGGATAGGATAGAGGATAGGATAGGATAGAGGATAGGATAGGATAGAGGATATGATAGGATAGAGGATAGGATAGGATAGAGGATACGATATAGGATTTAATAGGATAGAGGATAGGATACGATAGAGGATACGATAGGATAGAGGATAGAATAGGATAGAGAATAGGATAGGATAGAGGATAGGATAGGATAGAGGATAGGATAGGATAGAGGATGGGATAGGATAGAGGATGGGATAGGATAGAGGATAATATAGGATAGAGGATAGGATAGGATAGAGGATAGGATAGGATAGAGGATAGGATAGAGGATAGGATAGGATAGAGGATAGGATAGGGTAGAGGATAGGATAGGATAGAGGATAGGATAGGATAGAGGATAGGATAGGATAGAGGATAGGATAGGATAGAGGATAGGATACGATAGAGGATAAGGATAGGATAGAGGATAGGATAGGATAGAGGATAGGATAGAGGATAGGATATGATAGAGGATAGGATAGGATAGAGGATAGGATAGGATAGAGAATAGGATAGGATAGAGGATAGGATAGGATAGAGGATAGGATAGGATAGAGGATAGGATAGGATTGAGGATAGGATAGGATAGAGGATAGGATATGATAGAGGATAGGATAGGATAGAGGATAGGATAGGATAGATGATAGGATAGGATAGAGGATAGGATAGGATAGAGGATAGGATAGGATAGAGAATAGGATAGGATAGAGGATAGGATAGGATAGAGGATAGGATAGGATAGAGGATAGGATAGGATAGAGGATAGGATAGGATAGGATAGAGGATAGGATAGGATAGAGGATAGGATAGGATAGAGGATAGGATAGTATAGAGGATAGGATAGGATAGAGGATAGGATAGGATAGAGGATAGGATAGAGGATAGGATAGGATAGAGGATACGATATAGGATTTAATAGGATAGAGGATAGGATACGATAGAGGATACGATAGGATAGAGGATAGGATAGGATAGAGAATAGGATAGGATAGAGGATAGGATAGGATAGGATAGGATAGAGGATAGGATAGGATAGAGGATAGGATAGGATAGAGGATAGGATAGGATAGAGGATAGGATAGGATAGAGGATAGGATAGGATAGAGGATAGGATAGGATAGAGGATAGGATAGGATAGAGGATACGATATAGGATTTAATAGGATAGAGGACAGGATACGATAGAGGATACGATAGGATAGAGGATAGGATAGGATAGAGAATAGGATAGGATAGAGGATAGGATAGGATAGAGGATAGAATAGGATAGAGGATAGGATAGGATAGAGGATAGGATAGGATAGAGGATAGGATAGGATAGAGGATACGATATAGGATTTAATAGGTTAGAGGATAGGATACGATAGAGGATAGGATAGGATAGAGGATAGGATAGGATAGAGGATGGGATAGGATAGAGGATAGGATAGGATAGAGGATAGAATAGGATAGAGGATAGGATAGGATAGAGGATAGGATATGATACAGGATAGGATAGGATAGAGGATAGGATAGGATAGAGGATAGGATAGGATACAGGATAGGATAGGATAGAGGATAGGATATGATAGAGGATAGGATAGGATAGAGGATAGGATAGGATTGAGACTAGGATAGGATAGAGGATAGGATAGGATAGAGGATAGGATAGGATAGAGGATAGGATAGGATAGAGGATAGAATAGGATAGAGGATAGGATAGGATAGAGGATAGGATATGATACAGGATAGGATAGGATAGAGGATAGGATAGGATAGAGGATAGAATAGGATACAGGATGGGATAGGATAGAGGATAGGATATGATAGAGGATAGGATAGGATACAGGATAGGATAGGATAGAGAATAGGATAGGATAGAGGATAGGATAGGATAGAGGATAGGATAGGATAGAGGATAGGATAGGATAGAGGATAGGATAGGATAGAGGATAGGATAGGATAGGATAGAGGATAATATAGGATAGAGGATAGGATAGGATAAAGGATAGGATAGGATAGAGGATAGGATAGGACAGAGGATAGGATAGGATAGAGGATAGGATAGGATAGAGGATAGGATAGGATAGAGGATAGGATCGAATAGAGAATAGGATAGGATAGAGGATAGGATAGGATAGGATAGAGGATAGGATAGGATAGAGGATAGGATAGGATAGAGACTAGGATAGGATAGAGGATAGGATAGGATAGGACAGAGGATAGGATAGGATAGAGGATAGAATAGGATAGAGGATAGGATAGGATAGAGGATAGGATATGATACAGGATAGGATAGGATAGAGGATAGGATAGGATAGAGGATAGAATAGGATACAGGATAGGATAGGATAGAGGATAGGATAGGATAGAGGATAGAATAGGATAGAGGATAGGATAGGATAGAGGATAGGATATGATACAGGATAGGATAGGATAGAGGATAGGATAGGATAGAGGATAGGATAGGAGAGAGGATAGGATAGGACAGAGGATAGGATAGGATAGAGGATAGGACAGGATAGAGGATAGGATAGGATAGAGGATACGATATAGGATTTAGTAGGATAGAGGATAGGATACGATAGAGGATACGATAGGATAGAGGATAGGATAGGATAGAGAATAGGATAGGATAGAGGATAGGATAGGATAGAGGATAGGATAGGATAGAGGATAGGATAGGATAGAGGATGGGATAGGATAGAGGATAATATAGGATAGAGGATAGGATAGGATAGAGGATAGGATAGGATAGAGGATAGGATAGGACAGAGAATAGGATATAGGATTGGATAGGATAGCGGATAGGATAGGATTGAGGATAGGATATTATAGAGGATAGGATATGATAGAGGATAGGATATAGGATTGGATAGGATAGAGGATAGGAAAGGATAGAGGATAGGATAGGATAGAGCATAGGATATGGTAGACTATACGATAGGATAGAGGATAGGATAGGATAGAGGATAGGATAGGATAGAGGATACGATATAGGATTGGATAGGATGGAGGATAGGATACGATAGAGGATAGGATAGGATAGAGAATAGGATATAGGATTGGATACGATAGAGGATAGAATAGGATAGAGGATAGGATAGGATAGAGGATAGGATATGATACAGGATAGGATAGGATGGAGGATAGGATAGGATAGAGGATAGAATAGGATAGAGGATAGGATAGGATAGAGGATAGGATATGATACATGATAGGATAGGATAGAGGATAGGATAGGATAGAGGATAGGATAGGATAGAGGATAGGATAGGATAGAGGATAGGATAGGATAGAGGATAGGATAGGATAGAGGATAGGATAGGATAGAGGATACGATATAGGATTGGATATGATGGAGGATAGGATACGATAGAGGATAGGATAGGATAGAGAATAGGATGTAGGATTGGTTAGGATAGAGGATAGAATAGGATAGAGGATAGGATAGGATAGAGGATAGGATATGATGCAGGATAGGATAGGATAGAGGATAGGATAGGATAGATGATAGAATAGGATACAGGATAGTATATGATAGAGGATAGGATACGATAGAGGATAGGATAGGATAGAGGATAGGATAGGATAGAGAATAGGATAGGATAGAGGATAGGATAGAGGATAGGATAGGATAGAGGATAGGATAGGATAGAGGATGGGATAGGATAGAGGATAATATAGGATAGAAGATAGGATAGGATAGAGGATAGGATAGGATAGAGGATAGGATAGGATAGAGGATAGGATAGGATAGGATAGAGGATAGGATAGGATAGAGGATAGGATAGGATAGAGGATAGAATAGGATAGAGGATAGGATAGGACAGAGGATAGGATAGGATAGAGGATAGGATAGGATAGAGGATGGGATAGGATAGAGGATAATATAGGATAGAGGATAGGATAGGATAGAGGATAGGATAGGATAGAGGATAGGATAGGATAGAGGATAGGATAGGATAGAGGATAGGATAGGATAGAGGATAGGATAGGATAGAGGATAGGATAGGATAGAGGATAGGATAGGATAGAGGATACGATATAGGATTTAATAGGTTAGAGGATAGGATACGATAGAGGATACGATAGGATAGAGGATAGGATAGGATAGAAAATAGGATAGGATAGAGGATAGGATAGGATAGAGGATAGGATAGGATAGAGGATAGGATAGGATAGAGGATAGGATAGGATAGGATAGAGGATAATATAGGATAGAGGATAGGATAGGATAGAGGATAGGATAGGATAGAGGATAGGATAGGATAGAGGATAGGATAGGATAGAGGATACGATATAGGATTTAATAGGTTAGAGGATAGGATACGATAGAGGATAGGATAGGATAGAGGATAGGATAGGATAGAGCATGGGATAGGATAGAGGATAGGATAGGATAGAGGATAGAATAGGATAGAGGATAGGATAGGATAGAGGATACGATATGATACAGGATAGGATAGGATAGAGGATAGGATAGGATAGAGGATAGGATAGGATACAGGATAGGATAGGATAGAGGATAGGATGTGATAGAGGATAGGATAGGATAGAGGATAGGATAGGATGGAGGATACGATATAGGATTTAATAGGTTAGAGGATAGGATACGATAGAGGATAGGATAGGATAGAGGATAGGATAGGATAGAGGGTGGGATAGGATAGAGGATAGGATACGATAGAGGATAGAATAGGATAGAGGATAGGATAGGATAGAGGATAGGATATGATACAGGATAGGATAGGATAGAGGATAGGATAGGATAGAGGATAGGATAGGATAGATGATAGGATAGGATAGAGGATAGGATAGGACAGAGGATAGGATAGGATAGAGGATAGGATAGGATAGAGGATGGGATAGGATAGAGGATAATATAGGATAGAGGATAGGATAGGATAGAGGATAGGATAGGATAGAGGATAGGATAGAGGATAGGATAGGATAGAGGATAGGATAGGATAGAGGATAGGATAGGATAGAGGATAGGATAGGATAGAGGATAGGAAAGGATAGAGGATACGATAGGATAGAGGATAGGATAGGATAGAGGATGGGATAGGATAGAGGATAGGATAGGATAGAGGATAGAATAGGATAGAGGATAGGATAGGATACAGGATAGGATAGGATAGAGGATAGGATAGGATAGAGGATAGGATAGGATAGAGACTAGGATAGGATAGAGGATAGGATAGGATAGAGGATAGGATAGGATAGAGGATAGGATAGGATTGAGGATAGGATAGGATAGAGGATAGGATATGATAGAGGATAGGATAGGATAGAGGATAGGATAGGATAGAGGATAGGATAGGATAGAGGATAGGATAGGATAGAGGATAGGATAGGATAGAGAATAGGATAGGATAGAGGATAGGATAGGATAGAGGATAGGATAGGATAGAGGATAGGATAGGATAGGATAGAGGATAATATAGGATAGAGGATAGGATAGGATAGAGGATAGGATAGGATAGAGGATAGGATAGGATAGAGGATAGGATAGGATAGAGGATAGGATAGGATAGAGGATACGATATAGGATTTAATAGGATAGAGGATAGGATACGATAGAGGATACGATAGGATAGAGGATAGAATAGGATAGAGAATAGGATAGGATAGAGGATAGGATAGGATAGAGGATAGGATAGGATAGAGGATAGGATAGGATAGAGGATAGGATAGGATAGATGATGGGATAGGATAGAGGATAATATAGGATAGAGGATAGGATAGGATAGAGGATAGGATAGGATAGAGGATAGGATAGGATAGAGGATAGGATAGAGGATAGGATAGGATAGAGGATAGGATAGGATAGAGGATAGGATAGGATAGAATAGAGGATAGGATAGGATAGAGGATAGGATAGGATAGAGGATAGGATAGGATAGAGGATAGGATAGGATAGAGGATAGGATATTATAGAGGATAGGATAGGATAGAGGTTAGGATACGATAGAGGATAAGGATAGGATAGAGGATAGGATAGGATAGAGGATAGGATAGGATAGAGGATAGGATAGGATAGAGGATAGGATAGGATAGAGGATAGGATAGGATAGAGGATAGGATAGGATAGAGGATAGGATAGGATAGGATAGAGGATAATATAGGATAGAGGATAGGATAGGATAAAGGATAGGATAGGATAGAGGATGGGATAGGATAGAGGATAGGATAGGATAGAGGATAGGATAGGATAGAGGATACGATATAGGATTTAATAGGATAGAGGATAGGATACGATAGAGGATACGATAGGATAGAGGATAGGATAGGATAGAGAATAGGATAGGATAGAGGATAGGTTAGGATAGAGGATAGAATAGGATAGAGGATAGGATAGGATAGAGGATAGGATAGGATAGAGGATAGGATAGGACAGAGGATAGGATAGGATAGAGGATAGGATAGGATAGAGGATGGGATAGGATAGAGGATAATATAGGATAGAGGATAGGATAGGATAGAGGATACGATATAGGATTTAATAGGATAGAGGACAGGATACGATAGAGGATACGATAGGATAGAGGATAGGATAGGATAGAGGATAGGATAGGATAGAGGATAGGATAGGATAGAGGATAGGATAGGATAGAGGATAGGATAGGATAGAGGATAGGATAGGATAGAGGATACGATATAGGATTTAATAGGTTAGAGGATAGGATACGATAGAGGATACGATAGGATAGAGGATAGGATAGGATAGAAAATAGGATAGGATAGAGGATAGGATAGGATAGAGGATAGGATAGGATAGAGGATAGGATAGGATAGAGGATACGATATAGGATTTAATAGGTTAGAGGATAGGATACGATAGAGGATAGGATAGGATAGAGGATAGGATAGGATAGAGCATGGGATAGGATAGAGGATAGGATAGGATAGAGGATAGAATAGGATAGAGGATAGGATAGGATAGAGGATACGATATGATACAGGATAGGATAGGATAGAGGATAGGATAGGATAGAGGATAGGATAGGATACAGGATAGGATAGGATAGAGGATAGGATATGATAGAGGATAGGATAGGATAGAGGATAGGATAGGATGGAGGATACGATATAGGATTTAATAGGTTAGAGGATAGGATACGATAGAGGATAGGATAGGATAGAGGATAGGATAGGATAGAGGGTGGGATAGGATAGAGGATAGGATACGATAGAGGATAGAATAGGATAGAGGATAGGATAGGATAGAGGATAGGATATGATACAGGATAGGATAGGATAGAGGATAGGATAGGATAGAGGATAGGATAGGATAGAGGATAGGATAGGATAGAGGATAGGATAGGATAGAGGATAGGATAGAGGATAGGATAGGATAGAGGATAGGATAGGATAGAGGATAGGATAGGATAGAGGATAGGATAGGATAGAGGATAGGATAGGATAGAGGATAGGAAAGGATAGAGGATACGATAGGATAGAGGATAGGATAGGATTGAGGATAGGATAGGATAGAGGATAGGATATGATAGAGGATAGGATAGGATAGAGGATAGGATAGGATAGAGAATAGGATACGATAGAGGATAGGATAGGATAGAGGATAGGATAGGATAGAGGATAGGATAGGATAGGATAGAGTAAAATATAGGATAGAGGATAGGATAGGATAGAGGATAGGATAGGATAGAGGATAGGATAGGATAGAGGATAGGATAGGATAGAGGATAGGATAGGATAGATGATAGGATAGGATAGAGGATAGGATAGGACAGAGGATAGGATAGGATAGAGGATAGGATAGGATAGAGGATGGGATAGGATAGAGGATAATATAGGATAGAGGATAGGATAGGATAGAGGATAGGATAGGATAGAGGATAGGATAGAGGATAGGATAGGATAGAGGATAGGATAGGATAGAGGATAGGATAGGATAGAGGATAGGATAGGATAGAGGATAGGAAAGGATAGAGGATACGATAGGATAGAGGATAGGATAGGATTGAGGATAGGATAGGATAGAGGATAGGATATGATAGAGGATAGGATAGGATAGAGGATAGGATAGGATAGGATAGAGGATAGGATAGGATAGAGGATAGGATAGGATAGAGGATAGGATAGGATAGAGAATAGGATAGGATAGAGGATAGGATAGGATAGAGGATAGGATAGGATAGAGGATAGGATAGGATAGGATAGAGGATAATATAGGATAGAGGATAGGATAGGATAGAGGATAGGATAGGATAGAGGATAGGATAGGATAGAGGATAGGATATGATACAGGATAGGATAGGATAGAGGATAGGATAGGATAGAGGATAGGATAGGATAGAGACTAGGATAGGATAGAGGATAGGATAGGATAGAGGATAGGATAGGATAGAGGATAGGATAGGATTGAGGATAGGATAGGATAGAGGATAGGATATGATAGAGGATAGGATAGGATAGAGGATAGGATAGGATAGAGGATAGGATAGGATAGAGGATAGGATAGGATAGAGGATAGGATAGGATAGAGAATAGGATAGGATAGAGGATAGGATAGGATAGAGGATAGGATAGGATAGAGGATAGGATAGGATAGGATAGAGGATAATATAGGATAGAGGATAGGATAGGATAGAGGATAGGATAGGATAGAGGATACGATATAGGATTTAATAGGATAGAGGATAGGATACGATAGAGGATACGATAGGATAGAGGATAGAATAGGATAGAGAATAGGATAGGATAGAGGATAGGATAGGATAGAGGATAGGATAGGATAGAGGATAGGATAGGATAGATGATGGGATAGGATAGAGGATAATATAGGATAGAGGATAGGATAGGATAGAGGATAGGATAGGATAGAGGATAGGATAGGATAGAGGATAGGATAGGATAGAGGATAGGATAGAGTATTGGATAGGATAGAGGATAGGATAGGACAGAGGATAGGATAGGATAGGATAGAGGATAGGATAGGATAGAAAATAGGATAGGATAGAGGATAGGATAGGATAGAGGATAGGATAGGATAGAGGATAGGATAGGATAGAGGATAGGATAGGATAGGATAGAGGATAATATAGGATAGAGGATAGGATAGGATAGAGGATAGGATAGGATAGAGGATAGGATAGGATAGAGGATAGGATAGGATAGAGGATAGGATAGGATAGAGGATACGATATAGGATTTAATAGGTTAGAGGATAGGATACGATAGAGGATAGGATAGGATAGAGGATAGGATAGGATAGAGCATGGGATAGGATAGAGGATAGGATAGGATAGAGGATAGAATAGGATAGAGGATAGGATAGGATAGAGGATACGATATGATACAGGATAGGATAGGATAGAGGATAGGATAGGATAGAGGATAGGATAGGATACAGGATAGGATAGGATAGAGGATAGGATATGATAGAGGATAGGATAGGATAGAGGATAGGATAGGATGGAGGATACGATATAGGATTTAATAGGTTAGAGGATAGGATACGATAGAGGATAGGATAGGATAGAGGATAGGATAGGATAGAGGGTGGGATAGGATAGAGGATAGGATACGATAGAGGATAGAATAGGATAGAGGATAGGATAGGATAGAGGATAGGATATGATACAGGATAGGATAGGATAGAGGATAGGATAGGATAGAGGATAGGATAGGATAGAGGATAGGATAGGATAGAGGATAGGATAGGATAGAGGATAGGATAGAGGATAGGATAGAGGATAGGATAGGATAGAGGATAGGATAGGATAGAGGATAGGATAGGATAGAGGATAGGATAGGATAGAGGATAGGAAAGGATAGAGGATACGATAGGATAGAGGATAGGATAGGATTGAGGATAGGATAGGATAGAGGATAGGATATGATAGAGGATAGGATAGGATAGAGGATAGGATAGGATAGAGAATAGGATACGATAGAGGATAGGATAGGATAGAGGATAGGATAGGATAGAGGATAGGATAGGATAGGATAGAGTAAAATATAGGATAGAGGATAGGATAGGATAGAGGATAGGATAGGATAGAGGATAGGATAGGATAGAGGGATAGGATAGGATAGAGGATAGGATAGATAGAGGATAGGATAGGATAGATGATAGGATAGGATAGAGGATAGGATAGGACAGAGGATAGGATAGGATAGAGGATAGGATAGGATAGAGGATGGGATAGGATAGAGGATAATATAGGATAGAGGATAGGATAGGATAGAGGATAGGTATGAGGATAGAGGATAGGATAGAGGATAGATAGATGAGGGATAGGATAGGATAGAGGATAGGATAGGATAGAGGATAGGATAGGATAGAGGATAGGAAAGGATAGAGGATACGATAGGATAGAGGATAGGATAGGATTGAGGATAGGATAGGATAGAGGATAGGATATGATAGAGGATATGGATAGGATTAGAGGAGATAGGATAGGGATAGGATAGAGGATAGGATAGGATAGAGGATAGGATAGGATAGAGGATAGGATAGGATAGAGAATAGGATAGGATAGAGGATAGGATAGGATAGAGGATAGGATAGGATAGAGGATAGGATAGGATAGGATAGAGGATAATATAGGATAGAGGATAGGATAGGATAGAGGATAGGATAGGATAGAGGATAGGATAGGATAGAGGATAGGATATGATACAGGATAGATAGGATAGAGGATAGGATAGGATAGAGGATAGGATAGGATAGAGATAGGATAGGATAGAGGATAGGATAGGATAGAGGATTAGGATAGGATAGAGGATAGGATAGGATTGAGGATAGGATA